>NC_137136.1:1462500-1570000 GCF_949319135.1 Squalius cephalus
AAAATAAGCAATAACCTGTTTGGGTTCAATAATATTGATCCAAGGTTTAAAAAAAAATGGTCTAAATGGAAAATATGACGTCAAAAAAAAGATGGAGGACACAATTGGAGGACAAGGAAAAAAAGCATTTCATTTTCTTCAACATGTCAATGTATTTTGAGTAAATCAGCCTTTCTTTTAAACTAAACGGTTCAGAAATTTCACACCAACATTGATTCTTATTAAAGCTACTACAGATGGTGGTCAACCAGAATGCCTATTACCGCCGCGCCAGCCGCCGTGGCGAAATTACCGCGGCGAAAATAAACCAGCCGCATTTCAAAGTCGTTCCCGAAATGACCGCCAGGTGGCGCAAAGGGACATTGTGCAAAACAGCAGCAATTGCCGTATTTTAAAATGTAAGTGGGTTAAATAATAGGCATATTTTTCATATATATAAATAGGCCTATTAGGCTACAACAGAATAGAACCAAAGATAGAATCAATTTTACAGCTGAAAAAATAGAATCAAAAGTTAAAAATAGAGACGATGTTAGGAGCAATGACGCTGAATATTTTTACTATTCTATTGAGGAATTAGATAAACGAAGAGCTCTCGTGAGCGATACAATTGCACAGTAATTTATAGTGATTTCAAAAGCAGTCCTTAAAAAAAAAAAAATTACATGGAGTAGTGTGGCATAATTTTTGAGAGATTACGCGGAACACGTTTTAGTTAAGATCCTGGTTTCAATGCCCTTAATGTATATAGGCTAGGCTTTAAAAAAAATTCACAACGCGTTTTGAGATTGTTTTGAATTAAACATTGAAGTTTAAAATGTAGTGTTTTGGCACACCAGGCCGAGTGGCGTTACGCATTGTTCAAAAATCAGGTTTTATTCTGGCATGTTGAATTGGCGTTAATGTTTTTTATTTTTATTTATTAGATTTAGATTTTAGGTTTTGTTAGATTTATTTTTCTCATAACAGCTAAAATAACTTAATATATGCCTTGTCTTCATATGATTTTTATCAATGAACTAGTGTTTTCTGACAGTGTCGACTGCAAAGATGAAGTTGACGATCGCCATATTTGTAGTGAACGCACCTAGAGAGAAATGCACAAAGACATAATCAGAGAGTAGCCTTTTTCTTTTTCGTTTTGAATTATTTCGTTTGAAGACATTTCAAGCTTTGTGTATTTGATGTATTTATCATGTCTGTGTGAGGCATACGCTGAGTTTCGTTAAATTAGGAGGATGAGATGCGCTCCAGCTGACGTGCAATGCAAGTGACCTCACGGGCGCCTCTATGATTAGTGTCTGTTTGCTTCTCTTACTTATTGAATCCAGACAATTGGGTGATGAAAAAATGATTAAAATTAAGATACAATTTATAGAAAACGAAATTCACTTTAAAAAAAGGTTTCTACTAAACAAAACTTAATGAAGTGGTCAAAATCATGTCTGACCCACTCCATATCCATCTCTCGATATAATGCATCTTATCTTACTCATGCTGTTCACTTTTCATATTCAACATAGATGGAAAAAACAACATTATAATATTTTAACAAATATGATACTAAATGAGATTATTTAATGTCTACAACAGTATAGTAGGCCTATAGACTCTATTTGTACAAATTGCTGCACGTTAATGTAATTAAATGAAACCTTGTAACGAATTCACACTGTTGACTGTGTACAGTTGAGACACCTTAAATAACTTGCGTTCGCAGCAAGCACAAGTTGTGATTTTTGCTGTGCACTTGCATATAAGTGTCAGCTGGGAAGGAAATATAGAGACCAGACCTCTTGGAACTTTAATTGAATACATAGCGTTGGTAAAGCATACTGAAATTACATCCCTACAAATGTATTAGGCCCTACTGAAAATAAATGTATCGAATTTAAGCAAAGTAGCCTAAATGTTAAGACTGTAAGCCCTTTACTTTTTTACGTAGCCTAAAGGACTCTTATAGCCGACTTTGGGTTAATTTAATTTGTAGAGGATTTTTTAACTCAAACATTAACACTGAAATAAATTAAACTAAATTATTGTAATTTTTTGGCACACCACGACGAGTGGCACTATGCATTGTTCTAAAGCCAGGTTTTATTCTGGCATGTTGAATTAGTGTTCAACAAATGCGGCGGCGCGTTCATTTGAATGAAGAGCGTTTCTCGCTCGTGTGAGCGAACACACACTGGAACGTTAGGCCGTATCGCAACGAGTGAATAGTGGCCGAGTGGTTGAACGTACGTTACGATCATTTAGATGACACGGGTTCGAATCCCGAACTAACTTGGACTACTGGTGTTTTTATATTAGCCTATTAATGCATTTTATAGTCTATTGTTGATGCAGAGAGATTTGTCTTCTAAAACATTTTTTTTGCCTATTTACAAAATAAAATCGCCATGCATTTCCATTTTACACTAAGGAACAAATATTATACAATGACTTTACTTCTGTAGCCTATAATAATTCATATATATGACGTTTAAACGACAAACAATAAAATCAGAACCAGTATTCTGTTGCGTTCATGGTTCCAGTGGCAGTAATGCATCCACGGCTTTTCAAAATGTCACAAAGCGTTTTGAGATTGTTTTGAATTAAATATTGAAGTTTATAATTTGTTTGGCACGACGAGTGGCAAACTCTTTGTTTTGTTTTGCAAACTCAGCTAGCCTGTGGGGGGTTTGGAGAAGGCAATACTTTACTTTATCGTGGGGGTGGAGGACAGAGGTGTTAATGTTCCGTCTTTCATATGGAGAGTGTCGGAGCCAGCCTGATGAGCAGGCAAAGGCAAAATTCTTTTAAGGATTAATCTCAAAATCTCCAAAAGTCCATAGCCTATGTACAGTAGGCCCTATATCTTAAATTATATATTGTAGTTTTATTGATTGTATAGGTTTTCCACAAACAATTTAAATTTAGCAGATACAGAGCTCTTTTATTGGCGACCCACCTCGTTTTATTGTAAGGTGAATTCAGCAAGGCATGTTGTATCTTTGAAGGAACAAAAGCTATTTGTTACAGTTTTTTCTTTCGTGATTTGTGTGGATGACACACAGCGACATATACAGTATTATCAGCTGTATGGTGTTTTTTTACGCTGAAATGTTTAATTTCGAGAAAGACCCGCCGCGCGCAGTGAGGGAGACCAAACTTACTAAAAAAATATCCATCGCGAGAGAGGCAAAGAAAAACGCCTGTTCTTAATTTATGTTGCTTTGAACTTTTTCCGTTTTGTACCGTTTTAATTTTTTAATTTAGCTGCAATTTCTTTGACAATAGAAATTTAAAATGTTGCAAGAATAGGCCTAAGATTCTGTGTTTCTTATTTTGCATCACAAAGGGAATAAACTATCGATGCAACCCTGTTTAAATAAATAAACTGTCCCGACACTTTATTCATATCTTAAAATGTGCGATGGGTTTTCAAACTTAATTAATTTTATTTTTATTTTACATTTTCATTGTTTATTTTTTAATTGAAAGCAATACTGTATTGAAAGTATTTTTCTGATTTGTTCGATCTGTTTTGAAAAATGTCTTCCGTTGATATGGCCGGGTATCACTGTCAGTCATCTCAATCTCGTGAATGATTCACACACACACAAAAAAATAATTTAGCAGATTAAAGACGAGCTTCATCATCTTCATTTTCTGGTGCGATCGACTGACAGTCTTCCTTCATCAGATGTGTCGTCTTTGCAGCGGGAATGTAGCAAATTTATGTTGTAATGTACAATTGATAATTAAACAAGATGATTGACTTTAATAAACAGATACATATTTAAGCATCAACAACACTGTCGGCTACACTGAGATTCGATCCCAGATCGTTTGAAGCTCCGAGAGGCTCTTGTTAATGCTTTGACCACAGAGCTACCGTCTGAATCGCCAACGTCTACTATTTTCTCTGTTTTAAAAGTTTGTAACATGTAAGGCTATATTTAGTTCTGAATATAACAAAGAATGCTTAAACCGACTACATCGGTTAGGAGCTGCAAGTCCTGAAAATGTTTTAATTTCACGGTAAATTATTTATTTTATTTCACTGTTGTTTCAGTTAATAAATCTACAAACACATTAAAATAACACGAAGAAAATGACAAGTAACCTATTGACATAGCCTTTCTAAATTATAGAAAAACTGGGCACACAATGTTAACGTGTGTCTACTTTGTTTAAATTTAATGAATTTGAATTCGTTTAACCACAATATTTATCTTGAATTTATCTGTGACCTCAGCTCAAATTACTGCCGCGGCAGATTACGTCATAAAGAGAATAAACTGACACTTTTCAAAGTCTGTGATTACAGCGCCACTCAGCGGTAAAAGGCAGCAAATACACATCCCAATTTTGCCGCCGCGGGAACGGCGGCGGTAAAAGTCTCATTCTGGTTGACCACCATCTGTATTACAGTTCTGAGTCAAGAGCAGGGAAAGATTTTCTCTGTTTTTATGTTTTATTACCATTAAAGTGATAGTTTCCCCAAAAATGAAAATTGTCATTTACTCCCCCCAAGTTGTTTTAAACTTAAGTTTCTTTCTTCAGTAGAAAATAAGTTAATTTGAAGAATGTAGAATGAATTAAATGTTTGCTTTCACTTTAGCCACAACCAACTGTGTTTATGTAAACCTGACATTTTAATCGCCCACAATCATAAAATCGTGATATCGAACACCCCTAATTGGAGGTTAAAGGGACTGTAAGTAGGAATTTCTCCCATCTAGTGGTGAAATTATATTTTGCATTCAAACGAATAATGCTCTCCAGCGCCTCACTTTTTCAAATGCGTGTTGCATCTACGGTAGCCGTTATGTACCAAAAAGCTATGACAGGATGTCTTATAATAGCACTTCGAGTTTTTCTTCGGGTGAACAGGTTTGTTATTTAAAACAAACTGAAACTTGAAACAACGAAAAAAGAATGTTACAGTATGAATTACTGACTGTGAAAAACATTAACTAAGGTAGTAATAAAGCCTTCTTTACTCGTTATATTTTTTGAAGTACTTGCATTGTTAGATATCATCATCATCAGAGCCTTTCTCTAATGTTACTTTACTCAATAGCTGCTATTCATCAAAGAGCCTGTTTAACTTTTACTATAAATGTTCTTCTGTCTATATAATAAAGTACACAACCAAGCAATGAAAAAAAAAAGCTTGTAATTAAGATCGTAACATTGACTTACCTGTCGAGAAGAAAGCAGGCAACTTCAGCATCTCTTTTGAAAGCTTTCTCCTGCATTAGCAATCCCGACATTAACCCTTGTTTTTGTAATCTCCGGTCACGTTTCCTTTTACGGTCTATTTTGGACTTTTTCGACGACGAGGACTCCTTATCCTGTGACTCATATGTATGTATGAATGAACAGTGTATAAATAACCGTGCAGTGCAGCCTTTTAAACTTGCCGCGGCAGTGGCTCACTGCTCTGCTCCTCCGCTTCTGCTGGCTTCAGTCACGTGACGCTGGCTCTGAACGAAACGCGTTGTGGAAACGCGTTGGCCTAGTACTTTTTGTCCCTCTCTGCTATTATAGTTTTTCAAGATGGCGGAACTACATGGAAGCCTCCGTGGACCTACCCGTCCCATGTATATAAAGATAATAAATTCTTCGTTTACGAGGATTAGTCTGATCATTGGCATAGGTATTTGTACATAATTGAGGGCATATTTATGAATAAAAATATTGATTTTAGATAATAAAATACCTAAAAAGTTACACACAGTCCCTTTAAGGAAAAAGTGCATTTCATTTTCTTTAACATGTCAATGTGTTTTGAGTAAATCAGCCTTTCTTTTAAAATCAAATTGTTTCCAACTGGAAAAGAAATTCTGGCATGAAGCTAGATATTTTCTGATAACTCATTTACAATGGTATTGCATTGCAAGAAAGTTTGACGTTATTGTATTGTTCCCAATGCAAGAAAGTTTCCCATTCATGACGGTGCACACAAGATTAACAACCACTACGAACAGCTTCATCTACAACATAGCCGAAGATTCATGCCTCAAATAACCAGAGAGCCACAGCGACGATTAGACAAATTACAGCCCGACAAGTCAAACCAGAACCTCCAAGGCTAATCATCATGGATTCCAACTTCATTTTTCCTCCCAATGAACCCTGAAAATGAGCCACAACCAAACCGAAAGACAATGCCACGGCTCCTCCAGGCCACAGCGGTGACAATCAAACAGATCGAGATCTGCATTATACATGCGTCTCAGCTTTCCAAAGCTGCAATTCTCTAATTTGCTACGGCTGTGCGTGATGGGACTGCAAAATGGCCCATCCGAAACACCAGCTTTAAACCCAAAAATAAATAAATATTATAAACCAGATGATTTGAAACCACAACTGTGCACGTTCAACCCACAAAGGTCAACACCGGGGCCTTTGACACACACCATTCTTCCATTTGGAGTAACAAAATGTCTCCCGTCGGGGCAATCGACTGCGTCACTAATTCTGAAAATCACGAAATCTGCCAAGCCCAACACCAGATGCAGAACGGGATTTAGGTTCATTAAGCACAAACCATGGTGAGAATTAATACGAGACAGCAGGCCAACAGCATTACCTCACTCTAGAGCCTTGTGGGCATTAGTCAGGGTAAACGCCATATTTAATTTAACGCAAATGACACAGGCTTTGGAGTCAAGCATTTAGACGGCAAAAAATTCAAGGTTGTGCAAGATTCAGGATTGAAGAACTGGCTCTTGCTCAATTCATCAGCGTGATGTTCAATTGAATTAGTGACAGAAAGTTAAATTAGAAACTGAACTCACTGGAAAGGGAATTTACTGAACTTCAACTCAGGTAATGCGTTCTGTGAGAAAGCGTTTTTCCATCCGAGCCAACTTATTAAATTATGAAATTTTAAACTTGCGTATCTGGCCTACAAACCTTCAAGACTTTTCAAACCTTTCAATAGAACTTTTCAAAAACTTTGCTTTTCTAGTTCAAAATAGGGTTTTGAATTCATGTTTGTTTTTTGTTTTTTTAGGAATGTTCATTATAATTTCTATTTTATTACATTTAAACAAACTGCATTCAAATACACGCTGCTAACTCTGGTATTAAAAAGGCATTCTCACTTTAATACCTCAGTTTTTAAATCCCCCCACCACGAGCATTTTTAAGTCAATAAAGAATAAGTATGACTCTTAAAGTCCCCCTGTGGTGAAAATCAAGCTTTTAATGTTGTTTATGTGGTGTTTTTAATATGCTTTAAGACAAAGCATGTGTAAATTCATAAGTCGACAGCATTGCTGAGTATTTCCTCCTTAAAACTGCAGTGAACCAAAGACAGTCTCAAAAACACGCTTTGAAATCGCTGGTGTTTCTGACGTCACAAACTACCTTGTAACCAATCAGATCAACGTGTGATCGTCAATGTGTGGAGCTGAGTGAGTGGAGGCGGGGCTCATTTGCATATTCATAGAACTGTGCATACTAAATGAGGCAAGGGTGTAGAGTTACATTCAAGATATTTTAGGGCATGAAGAAATTTTCTTCAAGGAAAAAAACAAACACTTAAATATGTAATTTTGCTGATCAAAGATGAGTTTTGATGGATGATATGATTGACTACAGGAGGACTTTTGGTTCCATTGTGTTTTGTCCAGTCTAAAAAAGTTGTCTTTTATAAATTCCAATGTCCATTCAGGGTTAGATGAACCCACAACCAGCCTAAAAACCAATTAGTAGTATTTGAAAAGTAATTTTGCGCATCTTTAACTAACTGGATTTGGTGGATTTAGATGTGGATCGGATTCAACAGTCGGTGGGAAAGTTTATAAAGCGCATTCTTCATTGAGACGCCAGCAAGGCGGCATGGAAAACCTCAGAAAGCGAGCGAGCCGCTGAAGAGAATCCCACAGGAATAACGAGGTGCGCTCACAAAGCAAGAGAAGCAAAAGGAGGGGCGAAGAAGCACAACAGCTTGAATGATGGGATGTATTTGTCAAATGAAGGGTTGCTTTGGTCGAATCTTGTCCCATTAGAGGCACAAGATATTGACTTGTATAAACCAGCCTGATGTTTATTTTCCCCTCTGCTTTTCCGCAGCGCTGCGTATAAGGGTGTCAGGCACACACAGGGCTCTCTTAACTAAGATTAATTGCAGCTAATCTGCGATGCCCGGTGGAACAGAACAAAGCGAGCCTCAGATCCTATTATGCTGCCGCTCGCGAGGAGAAAATGAGCCGGCCGACGACGGACGAGATGAGGGAGCTCGATGTGTTGTTTGCTTCCAGTCACACATGCATCTGTCAAGAAGACGGCAAGAAAACACGTGCGCCGGTGCGTCACGATGACATTCCCGTCGCATTTCACACAATCCCTATCGCTGGCTAAGCCTAGAAAGGAGAAAAGAAGGAAAATAGATGTTTGCGCTTTACAAACGCCATCCTTGTGCACATCTGCAGATGATTTCATATTATTAAGTCAATACAGAATTAGCATGAGTCCTCCTGAGGGGAAACTCCAGCTTTTAATGTTGTTTATGTGTCTATGTGGTGTTTTTAATATGCATTAAGACAAACCCATGTGTAAATTCATAAGTCGACAGCATTGCTGAGTATTTCCTCCTTAAAACTGCAGTGAACCAAAGACAGTCTCAAAAACACGCTTTGAAATCGCTGGTGTTTCTGACGTCACACACTACCTTGTAACCAATCAGATCAACGTGTGATCGCCAACCAGTGGATCTCTGAGCTGAGTGAGTGAGTGGAGGCGGGGCTCATTTGCATATTCATAGAGCCATGCATACTAAATGAGGTAAGGGTGTCGAGTTACATTCAAGATATTTTAAGGCATAAAGAAGTTTCCTTCAAGGAAAAAACACTTATTAAAAACACTTGTTCTACAGAAAGCGTGCCTGGCGAGCCTCTAATTACCTGTAGGAAATTCAATGACAACATCAGAACGAGGACATAAGCAGCGAGAGCTCAGGGATTCGCTCATCCCTCACCAACAAGGTCTTCTTGTTCCTGTTTTCACATATACACCAGGACTATATCTTCTCTAGACTCTAGAAGAGGACAAATGCAACAATGAACCACATGGTTCACCATGAACTTCATATTTCAGGCAGTCAATTAAGGGGGAATCCTCTTGGGAGGCGAAACACAATAACTGTTTTACGCAGTGGCTTATGGCAGCCGCTGGATGAAATATGGCCCTCCGGAGATCAGATTATAACCAGCATTACCCAACAGCCAAACACTAGAGCTACTGTCATTGCTTTACATGCTCATATTATCATTTTTATGTTTGGCGTATTCACAAAAGGAAAAACGAAAATCAATCTGTAATTACTTGAATGGCAGGTTGGATGCTTCAAAAAATTAAAAATGTTCGTTAACATGCATTAGGTTTTATGAAAAACATTTTTACAATATCGAACCCCTTAACTGTCACCGTCCCACTAGCGCTCTTTTTTTTTTTAATCGCCATTTTTCATATAACGTAGTAATTAGCATAAATTATGCATCATTGTAAATCTTACGACATCATTTCAAATTGGATGTTGCGTTACCATAGAAATGGTACTAGATTATTTTAGCAGGCTCCTCCCTTATTGTCAGGTTTCATATTACCACATTTATTTTAACTACTTTATAATCAAAACCTTTTCTAATCTTGACAAATCACATATCGTCAGAAAGGTCAGAGTCTCAAGCTTCCATATTTTGTAACAGAAGTGATATTTGAACCGAAATTTATTAATTTGACAGGAGAATGCATCAAGAAAAAAATAAATAAAATAAAATAAAAAATCAATAATCTATTTTTTGTATTGTGCCTAAAAAAAATTCTCATGGGAACTTCAATTTTTGTAATATCAAATTTGGAATACAACTTATGGCTTTGATTTTATAGTAATTTTAGAGAAACCTTTGATTTACAGTAAATTTTCACTTTTTTTTATATCATACTTTCATTTTCTTTAGTACTTTTACTTTGTCTACTTTAAAACAAGACCAAAATTAGGTCTATTTTCCAAAGCATTCTTGAATTTCAACCAGTTAAGTTTGGATATTGCATTTTCATGTTTATTCTCAAAAAGGGGGATGACAGTAAAGGGGGTCAAAGGTAATTTATACAATTGTTCTTCTTTACTTCCTATAAATATGCTATACTGGAATAAATGTAAATGCTGTAAAAATTGTTCGTTTGTGATACCTAATGTAATAACCATAAAAAGTTACCAGAAATTAATCATCCAAGCCATTCCAGATTGCCTGGTTGAATTATTATTTATTTTTTATTGGTTGAAAAAAACAAAGAAAAAAAATGTGAATTTAGCAACTTTATTTTGATAGTCCACTTTAGACATTTTACTGACTATAAGTAACTTTAAAACTACATGTCGACTTATTCTACTAACCTGAAACTAAAAGTCTACTAATACTCCAATGAGAGCTAGCTATTAAAAATGTAAGGTTACACTTTAGACATTCTACTATATCAATATTAATTTACAAATTAAGTTTTAAAATCTCCCAATAACCAGCAGGATTGATTTATTCAGAACTAAAGCCAGAAGCCCAAACTCACTCTTCCACCGCCTTGCAAACGCTGCCATTTCCTTTTGGAAATGCAAATCAGGCTTGTAGATTAATTAACCAACGTGATACGATTGTGACATGTCAGTTCACAACCTTTTATAATTTGACAGATGGCGTTTAATTCTGTCGACGTGTTGGCAAAGTGCACCTTCAGTCGCTCTGCTGCTGTTCGGCTGGAGCGCTAATCTGGAAAATACTCCGCCTGTCACAACCTTCTCAACCACTGTTTACAACCAATCTTTCAGTCTGCAATGATCCAACTGAAGAAAGCATTGAAATGCTCATGTTAGCATCTCACAATTATACAAATCACAAATGCTAAATTTTCTAAACTTATTTGGTGTTTGGTTTATACCTGCATCTGGATTCAAGTCAAATTATGACTATCATTCTTCTTGCATAAATGCTATTTAGTTGTTCTTAAAGGGATAGTTCACTTTGAAATTAAATTTTGGTATGTTTTAGCTTACCTCAAGGGCATCCAAGATGTAGGTGTCTTTTTTTTCCACAGTAGTTTCAATTTTGATATTTTTAGGTCAAACTGTTCTTGTCTGTCAGTCCTATAATGCAGGTCTGTGGTCACTGTCTCAAAGAGCATGCACAGAGAAGTCCAAATTAAACAATTCCCCATCGTCCAAATTAAACAATTCCCCATCGTAAGTACACATTGATGGCCTAAGACACGAAACGAGCGGTTTGTGTGAGAAAACGAACAGTATTTATATCGTTTTTACCTCTTGTAACACAGCCACGTCCAAGTGATCTGAGGGCGCGGGCGCATCCTGGTGTGTGACGTGTGCGCAGACTGGTGCATAGATATATACAATAGATGCCGCCTTGGCTACGGCAGTTCATTGGAACGAGGCGATATCTAGTGTATATATATCTATGCACCAGTCTGCGCACACATCACACAATAGGAAGCGCCCGCGCCCTCAGATCACTTGGACGTGGCTGTGTACAAGAGGTAAAAACTATATAAATACTGTTCGTTTTCTCACACAAACCGCTCGTTTCGTGTCTTAGGCCATCAATGTGTACTTACGATGGGGAATTGTTTAATTTGGACGATGGGGAATTGTTTTAATTTGGACTCTGTGCATGCTCTTTGAGACCGTGACCACAGACCTGCATTATAGGACTGACAGACAAGAACAGTTTGACCTAAAAATATCAAAATTTAAACTACTGCGGAAAAAAAGACACCTACATCTTGGATGCCCTTGAGGTAAGCTAAAACATACCAAAATTTAATTTCAAAGTGAACTATCCCTTTAAGTTGCCATTATATCAAACTTTATAAGAGTTTCTTGTCAGCTCTGTAAAATGAATACTAGAGTAAATGTATTGACTTTGTATTTCAAAATGCCTGATTTAAAGGGGGGGTGAATTGCTGTTTCATGCATACTGAGTTTTTTACACTGTTAAAGAGTTGGATTCCCATGCTAAACATGGACAAAGTTTCAAAAGTTAAGTTGTACGTTTGTTCCAAAAATACTCCTTCCGGTTTGTCACAAGTTTCGGAAGGTTTTTTTCGAGTATGGCTCTGTCTTACGTAAGATAGAGCGGAATTTCCTTATATGGGTCCTAGGGGCACTTCTCCGCGGCCGCGCGCGCACTCGTAGACTAGAGAGAGAAGAGAGCGAAAGCAGTACGTTACCTCAAAGCGCTATGCTCGGCTTTTAGGGAAGTAATGTCACCAAAGAAGTGGGTTTTTGGTTGCCAGGTGCACCAAAACCCTGCACAGATTCCCAAAGAACCCAGCGTTAAGGGAATAGTGGATGGAGTTTGTTTTTCGAAGCATCAACGGAGGTTGTGCACGACTCTTTGTTCCCTGCATTTCGACGATGATTGTTTTATAAACAAAGCACGACGGATTTGCAGATCGTCTAATGCTTAAGGATCGAGCAGTCACGGTGAGTAAACTACTTCAAATGTCTCTCTGTGTTGTTGTTAGATCGGTTAGCACAGCTATAGCACACCGCCCACACGGCCCACCCCCAGCCGCTCGGTTTTTTCCGGAAAGACTCGGTACAACCAATCTTTCACTTATAAATATAATAAAACTAAAGACGTTTTGGAGATATGAAGGATGCAATACTACTCTATAGGTACTCAAGATTAACAGGAGATTGAGTGAAAATGAGCATTTCACCCCCCCTTTAATGAATTCCAATGGATTATACAGTCATTTGGGATGAATAGATAAGGATTGTTAAAGTCTGCATTAACCACAAGTTGCAACTGACTTCAGAATATTCTGAGAGAAATTGAATATTGGATGATAAAAATAGAGGGGCGTGGCTTGTTGATTAACTTGCACGAATGAATCGTTTACCACAAGACTAAAAATGTGCGCTAACAAAATAAATAGGGTTGATTTTGATGTCATACAGGTCTTTAATAGATAGATGGCTTGTTTTATTTAATGCCATGTCAGCATCTAAGGATATTTTCATGGCAAAAATGTGATTACAAAAATACAAATATCATTTAAATACAATAAAATCAAGCAAACAAACACAAGTCATATTATATCATTTTTTTTTAAATTAACATGAAAAAATACAAAACCTTTTCAGGCATAATCTTACTAAATAAGTCCTCAAGTTAAGTAACTTCATAAAAGAGGATTCTACTTGTGTTAAACCCAGGACAGTCCAATTAAATGTTTAACAGAGAGGGGAATCTTACAACACACGCCTAGAGTTGGTCTTCAGCTTTAAGCAAAAAAAGCCTGAGTCGAACTCGTGTGACCTATACGACATCTGGAGAACACCACTGGATCACATCTAGTTTCAATAGTGATTAAAAGTTTGAAATTTTCAGATGAATTTCATATAGCTTATTCTTGCCACTTATCCAATATATACCGACTAATAATAGGTCTCCATCTTTAATATTATACGTCCCTGCAAAAGCAGTTTCTCCTGTTGAATTGATATTTTTATTCACAGAAATCTCTCAAAAACACGAAACTTTAATTCTAAAGCCCAGGTTTTGCTGTCTGTGGAGAGCGACTTAAGAGTGATTGGAAAACACAGACATCAGTGGCACTCGAGACGTGACTTCATGCGTTCCAGCGCTTCTCTTGATCCAACTCTGGAGTCACGACGGCGTGATTCCCGGAAGATACGCGCTCGTCACTGTGGCTGATCTTCCAGCACTGGTGATTAATTATGCTTTGAGAGATCGAGGTGCAGAGCAATCCACTAAAACCCTGGACGGGACACATTCAGTGGTGGCATCAGGGACCATTAATAAATCAGGCCATTTGAGTAGAAGATGGGAACAGCGCCAGGGTCACGATGGCGGGCCACGTCCCCTGAGAATCCAAACGGGAAATGGCTCGTGATTCCTCACTGATTAACTTACCCTTAAGGTGCACATTAGAGCCGAGGTTCAGGAGTCCGACTGGTTTCCCGGCGAAACCTCTACGGGTTTACAATTAAGTTTTGTCAGATTACGGTTGAAATGTCAAAGTCAAATTTAATTCTAAAGTCAAAGTCCCCCTGTGGTGAAAATCCATTTTTTTTTAATGTTGTTTATATGTCTATGTGGTGTTTTTAATGTGCTTTAAGACAATCCGTGTGTAAATCCATAAGTCGACAGCATTGCTGAGTATTTCCTCCTTAAAACTGCAGTGAACCAAAGACAGTCTCAAAAACACACTTTGAAATCGCTGGTGTTTCTGACGTCAAAAACTACCTTGTAACCAATCAGATCAACGTGTGATCGTCAACCGGTGGATCTCTGAGCTGAGTGAGTGAGTGGAGGCGGGGCTCATTTGCATATTCATAGAACCGCGCATACTAAATGAGGCAAGAGTGTCGAGTTACATTCAAGATATTTTAAGGCATGAAGACATTCTTTTCAAGGGAAGAAACGCTTAAATGTGTCATTTTGGTGATCAAAGATGAGTTTTAAAGGATAAAATGATTGACTACAGGGGGACTTCAAGTTGAGTCACTTTGAAAATGAAAATGGCAGATTGAACTCCCAAGAAAGAAAGAGAGAAGAAAATGTGGTAAAATATGGTAACCACATTAAAAGTAAAAATAACTGACTTGGAACTGTTGAATTATTGAAAATTAATGCAACTTAAAGTGTCATACCATGACTGGATTACCACCTCATGGATTTTCAATAATTCAACATATTCCATCACCTATTTCCTAGTCCCACATATACCATTAACGGAGCATTTAAAAAGCTTTTTGAAATCTAAGGACGTGCTTCAAGCCAGAGGAGTTCAGGATGTGCATTTCTTGTTTGTAATTTCATCACTGTAAGTGTAACCATCACGCACTTCTTCCCCGAATGTGCCGAATCTGCAAAAGTGCGAGTCTGAGAAGATTAAGAAAAGGAGAGGGAGGCAAATCCATACAGCCGGTCCAAAATCCAAATCCAAATCTAGCCAATCACCATCGAGTATTTCCCTTTCAGCGATTAGGAGTGTTGAGAAAAGTAACATGGTGGAGGAGACTATCTTTCCTTTGTATATCAACCAATCATCGACCAGACGTAAATTACGTGATATTAGTTTGAACTGCTGCCGCTGATGTAACTATGAAGAGTAGAGATATTGAATATTTGATCGCAAACAAATTTATTAAACTACCATTCAAACAACAGCTGCAAATTAAGAAGGAATGTTGTATATAGGCTTCAGCTTCACTAATAGGGCTGTGGCGGTGAAGGATTTTCCCTCGCGGTAATTTTGAGTCGCTCAATAGCGTGATATGCGGTATTATCACCATTTATCTATTTATTTATATTTATTTGTTGCTATATAAATAAGTGTGACGATGTGGTCAGCATGCACAAAAACGAGGACATTTTCAGTAACCGAAACTAAACCGCGCATTGAAAGGCTGTCACTCATTCCAGGATTTTTCTGCACAGAATGGACTTCAATGACAACCAACTACACCAGTGTTCAAAGACGGGTTAAAATGTCCGTCTCAATGCAGCTTCAAAGTCTCTACATGATCCCAGTTGAGAAATATATATATAGCCCTTTGAAACGGCATTGATTTGAACTTCAACATTCTGGTTGCCATTCAACTCCATTGTGTAGAGAAAAATCCTGAAATGTTTTCCTCAAAAAAATTTTTTTCCACTGACTGAAGACAGAAAGACATGGACATCTTGGATGGCATTGGGGTGAGTACAAATCATCATGATTAACAGTTTTGTTATTAACTTGTTTAACATTCAATACACATGCACGAAGGTCAAAACAAGAAGGGTATAGCCTTAAGAAAGAAAACACGAGAATATTGCAGATACTTGCATTCCTAGTAGCGTGGTGCTACAATATTGGTTATCGCGACAGCCCTATTCACTAAACGACGAATGTACTCTTTTAACATGGACATTTAAAAGGATTTTTTGCTTTAAGTGATAGGCTAGGACTAGGGGAGTAAACTTATATTTATATTGTCTTGATGTGTGTCGTTTCTATAAACATTCAGGTATAGAAGTGAACAAAAAAAAGACATTTACAGTGCTATGCATAAGTTTAGACACCCATACTAAAGTTGACTAAAAAGAGGAATAAAAAAATCATCTTTTGGAAATTGAACTTAATGCCTTAATTTAAAAAAATAGGAAAAATCCAACCTTTAAGGACACCAATTTTCTTTGTGAATGAATAATGTATCTTAAATGTTCTTCCTTAAAATACAGGGTGCATAAGTTTGGACACCCCTATGTTAAATTCCCATAGAGGCAGACAGATTTTTATTTTTAAGTATTTTTTTTTATATATTTTTTAGGATACTATGCATCCTGATAAAGTTCCCTTGGCCTTTGGAATTAAAATAGCCCCACATCATCACATAGCCTTCACCATACCTAGAGATTGGCATGGGGTACTTTCCATAAGATCATCTCTCAATGCAAATCAAACCAGCTATTAGGCTAACTGAAATAAAACCATGCCAATCTCTAGGTATGGTGAAGGCTATGTGATGATGTGGGGCTATTTTAATTCCAAAGGCCAAGGGAACTTTATCAGGATGCATAGTATCCTAAAAAATATATTAAAAAAAATACTTAAAAATAAAAATCTGCCTGCCTCTATGGGAATTTAACATAGGGGTGTCCAAACTTATGCACCCTGTATTTTAAGGAAGAACATTTATTTATTTACGATACATTATTCATTCACAAAGAAAATTGGTGTCCTTAAAGGTTGGATTTTTCCTAATTTTTTAAATTAAGGCATTAAGTTCAATTTCCAAAAGATGATTTTTTATTCCTCTTTTTAGTCAACTTTAGTATGGGTGTCTAAACTTATGCATAGCACTGTAAGTAAAATTGTGTGCCTCTATTTTAAAACCCATCAGCCGCCACTGAACATGCCATCAGGGGTTGGACTTCAGTTGGTCAAGTTGATTACAAAGCGGTTGAAAGCCTCTGACCCGCCCGACGTACATGTGAACAGCACAAGCCAAACAGAAAGTGTGTTTTATTCAATGCACAGCGTTAGATAAGCTTATCTAAGGGCCACATTGTGGGCTAATCTCAAAGAAGCGCACATGACTGGCAGTGCCCGTCCCTGTAGGGTCCGTTTAATCGATAACCGGCGCACACCTGAAGCCGTGTCATCCCGACCTCGCTCCACATGAGCTCAGTGAATCTGCAGATCCCTGGAAGCCTGAATCAGGCTCAGGGTCACCGCTTGCTTTGATGCGTGCAGATATTCACTCTGTAATCAAGCAAACTGCATCTTTTCTTCCCGGCGCTCACGCTGATACTGGGATGAGCTCCGGTGTAATCAATCCACACTCTCCGACATTTTCCACGTCAGTCTGACAGACGAACAGTGAACAAAACCCTGGAAAGATGTAAAGTCTGTGAAATGTGGAGTTTAAACTTCAGAACAAGATGCTCGTCCACCTCAGGAAGGTCAAAGGTTTGGGGGTCGGTGCGATTTTATGATGTTTTTGAAAAGATTCTTCTGCTCATCAAGGCTGCATTTATTTCAAAAATCAGATCAAAAATACAGAAAAAATTTGAAATATTATTATTATGTAAATCATCTGTTCTCTATGTGAATATATAGTAAAGTGTAATTTATTCCTGTGATCAAAGCTGAATGTTCAGCATCATTACTCCAGTCTTCAGTGTCACATGATCCTTCAGAAATCACTCTAATATGATGATTTCATGATCAAGAAACATTTATGATTATATCAATGTGCTGCTGCTTAAGATTTGTGGAAACTGATGTATTTTATTCAGGATTCTTTGATGAATAGAAAGTTTAAAAGCATATTTGAAATAGAATCTTTTGTAACATTATAAACGTCTTTACTGTCACTTTTGATCAATTTAGTGGATCCTTGCTGAATGAAATTATTAATTTCTTTAAAAAATAAACAAACATACTGAACCCAAAAGTAATGTTGCAATAAAGTGCAATTAAATGCAAGCATAAATGTCCTATTTATTTATTTGTTCTAACTTTTTGCTATTCTCTCACTTCATTTATTTCATGATATAGTATGTATTTACTTTGCTGTCCACTACATTTTATTAAAGGTATTACATTTTCTGAGCCAATTCATTTTAAGTGGTATTTCAAATCTTTTTTTCTTTTATTTTTTTTGCATGAAAAAAATAATGCATTTCACACCTTGTTTGTACGTGCATGTCATTTTTTTTTATATTTTAATTGTTTAATCTAATTATTTAAACTTTTCTCAATGAAATAAACATTGTGAAATTTTTATTCATGCAAAGTCAACTAAATAAAATTAAGTCCTAAAGAAAAATGACAAGCACATAAGCCGCTTTTCAACCATCGGGACAAACCGTGTCCATGTTCTCCTCTGTGGGTGGTCTCTATAGCTTTGGTTTTTGTGTTCGATTATCTTCCCTAAGATTTGACCCATCATGTGTTTTTGTAGTTTATTAAAGCGTAACTCTCGCCAAAATGCAACCTAGGCTCTATTGTTAATCTACCTGATGCAAACTTTGGTTTAAAAGCATAATTACAATGGAAACGCCACTTTTAAGTTTGACCGTGTTTTCGTTTTCGGTCAAATTGCCTTGTGAATGGGAGTGAATGGGGCACGACTATGATAGCATCAAAAATCGCTCTTTTTAAAACACTAATGCGGCTCGACACAACATGAAACTGTGCTGGAAGTCTCACCAGGGGCTCTACACATGAACTCCAGCATTGAGAACATTGTTTGTGTACACAGAGTTTACTAAAAAGAAAGATTTTGAACAACTCACTGTAGCTGTGTCCGCCGGCACTTTGTCAGTCAATAATAGTCGATCTCCGAATGCAACGTAACAGGGAGGAGAGTAAAGATGGAAAGCTCCTAAAGCTTAGTTCCATATAAATTCACGGATAATTAGTTGTTTTGTCGTTCGTGAAAATCAATATTGACCTTGTATTTGAAAAAGAATCCTCATATAAGACACAATACTAAAATTCAGAGTCAGTTCATTCACATTCGGAGATCGACTATTTCTGACTGATAAAGTGCCGGCGGACACAGTGACAGTGAGTTGTTCAAAATCTTTCTTTTTTAGTAAACTCTGTGTACACAAACAATGTTCTCAATGCTGGAGTTCATGTGTAGAGCCCCTGGTGACACTTCCAGCACAGTTTCATGTTGTGTCGAGCCTTCTTAGTGTTTTAAAAAGAGTGATTTTTGATGCTATCATAGTCGTGCCCCATTCACTCCCATTCACAAGGCAATTTGACCGAAAACGAAAATACGGTCAAACTTAAAAGTGGCGTTTCCATCCTAATTATGCTTTTAAACCAAAGTTTGCCTCGGTAGATTAACAAAAAGACCCAAGGCTGCATTTTGGCGAGAGTTACGCTTTAAAGGTGTGGTATAATGCCCTTTTCACAAGATGTAAAACAAGTCTGTGTGTGTGAAGTTTTAGCTCAAAATACCCCACAGATATTTTTATACAGCATGTTAAAATTGTAGCAAAAACATACTGCTTTGTGTCTGTTCCTTTAAATGCAAATGAGCTGCTGCTTCCGGCACAGGGGGCGGAGCTACAACAGTTTGCACTCACACACACATGCACTGAAAATTTTAAAAACGTTTATCCTTTTATGTTCAAACCGAAGTCAGACAATGATGGAGAGACTCGAGAAGAAGTGACAAGATGTAGAAGCAACAGGACATTTCTGAATGGTTAGTTGATGAATTTATGAAGCTGATGTGTAGTTATCTTCTAGTCATTGATTAGAATATTCTGTCATGATAATCTATAAATCGTGTTGAGGGGGCGGGGTTTATGTAAATTCTAGGGTTGGTGATGTCACTAACCCGGGAGGAATGTGGTGTAGTCTCTACCAGCCGTTTGTTGTAGTCCTTAAAAAGCGATTTCTTTAAAAGCAAATATCTCCCTTTGCTTTGAACTTTGAGCGTTGTAACTTTGCAGATGTTGTTTATGCTCAAACAGCAACATTACACACTAACTAGAGTTAGAAAAGTCAAATCATGATCAACCACCCCTTTAAGTTATTGGGCAACTGGCGAACGCATGCTGGGATTCGTCCGCATCCATCATTCAGAACTCAGAGCCTTGCTGTAGTGATACTGTACTAGACTAAAGGCTTTGCATTGTTTTGATTCTAGTATTGATCCTGAAGTACAGGTGCGTTCGACTCCTCTACATGAAGAGAGAGGTTGCCTGTTCAACGTGATCCGCCTGTTAACTCCGTCTCATGGATCACACTCGCCGCTCATCAGTCATTCGGTCGCATCAAGCGCACGGTGTGTTTCTCCTGCATGATGAGTAATGGGATGTGGAGAAGTGCTGCCGAAGGAACGTTTCTTATGCCTCCTCCTGATTTTCTGTTGGTTATTCCCTGAAGTTTAACAGATGACATTACTCGGCTTCCTTTGTATTGTGATCGTCTTAAAATGGAAGATAAGCTGAAAGGCTGAGGTTTGTTTTTGTTGGAAATATTTGCCTTTCTACAGCACTGTGTGAAGTTATCTACCTAATAAGTGTGTGTGTGTGTGTGTGTGTGTGTGTGTGTGTGTGTGTGTGTGTGTGTGTGTGTGTGTCTTTTTCTCCAGCTAATCTAGTTTTCAACTATTTTTCATCTGCTGTAATTTGGATAAATGAATAGCTGTAATGTATTCCGCCACAGAATAAAACATTTTAAAAGATAATTGCAACTTAACACAATTGCGAGTTTAAATCTTGCAATTCTGATTTTATTTCTCAGTATTTAGTTTATATCTCACGTTTCTGACTTTATTTCTCAGTATTGTGAGTTTATGTCTCACGATTCTGACTTTATATCTCAGTATTGTGAGTTTATATCTCACGATTCTGACTTTATTTCTCAGTATTGTGAGTTTATGTCTCACGATTCTGACTTTATATCTCAGTATTGTGAGTTTATGTCTCACGATTCTGACTTTATATCTCAGTATTGTGAGTTTATGTCTCACGATTCTGACTTTATTTCTCAGTATTGTGAGTTTATATCTCACGATTCTGACTTTATTTCTCAGTATTGTGAGTTTATCTCACGATTCTGACTTTATATCTCAGTATTGTGAGTTTATATCTCACGATTCTGACTTTATTTCTCAGTATTGTGAGTTTATGTCTCACGATTCTGACTTTATATCTCAGTATTGTGAGTTTATATCTCACGATTCTGACTTTATTTCTCAGTATTGTGAGTTTATGTCTCACGATTCTGACTTTATATCTCAGTATTGTGAGTTTATATCTCACGATTCTGACTTTATATCTCAGTATTGTGAGTTTATGTCTCACGATTCTGATTTTATTTCTCAGTATTGTGAGTTTATATCTCACGATTCTGACTTTATATCTCAGTATTGTGAGTTTATATCTCACGATTCTGACTTTATATCTCAGTATTGTGAGTTTATATCTCACGATTCTGACTTTATTTCTCAGTATTGTGAGTTTATATCTCACGATTCTGACTTTATTTCTCAGTATTGTGAGTTTATATCTCACGATTCTGACTTTATTTCTCAGTATTGTGAGTTTATCTCACGATTCTGACTTTATTTCTCAGTATTGTGAGTTTATATCTCACGATTCTGACTTTATTTCTCAGTATTGTGAGTTTATCTCACGATTCTGACTTTATATCTCAGTATTGTGAGTTTATATCTCACGATTCTGACTTTATTTCTCAGTATTGTGAGTTTATATCTCACGATTCTGACTTTATTTCTCAGTATTGTGAGTTTATATCTC
The DNA here is from genome assembly GCF_949319135.1 of Squalius cephalus. NCBI lineage: Eukaryota > Metazoa > Chordata > Actinopteri > Cypriniformes > Leuciscidae > Squalius > Squalius cephalus. Next base: position 1,484,328 of record NC_137136.1, read on the forward strand.
ACGATTCTGACTTTATTTCTCAGTATTGTGAGTTTATCTCACGATTCTGACTTTATTTCTCAGTATTGTGAGTTTATATCTCACGATTCTGACTTTATTTCTCAGTATTGAGTTTTTATCTCACGATTCTGACTTTATATCTCAGTATTGTGAGTTTATATCTCACGATTCTGACTTTATATCTCAGTATTGTGAGTTTATCTCACGATTCTGACTTTATATCTCCCAATTGCGTGTTATGAAGTCAGAATTCCCGGTTTTATTTTTTATTCTGTGGCGGAAACAATATTCAATAGTTATGCAAGTAAGAAAATATCGAATTTCATTTTCTGCAGTTTCACATATTGTAGTGTTGACATTATTTGTCAAGCTTGAACATTCAAACCTGTTATTGTAATCAAAATGATCAAACAGATGCTTTTTATTTTATTTATTAGATTTAAAAGTCTATCAAGAAGTACAATCCAACATTTGGACTCATACTGACTAACCCCTACCTAGTGATTTTAGCACATTTTAGCCATTTTACCATTTTAGCACAGTTCATTTTGACATTTACTTAATTGCTAGAGAGTGTTTTTAAACTATTTAGACAAAATTTTGATTACAGGCTTTCAAACCTCTGAATATAATCAAATTCAACCACTTCTACACTTCTAAGTTTGGTTATGGTTTGGGGGCAAAAACTATTTTTACTAAAGTGACAGTAAAGACATTTATAATGTTTTAAATGATTTTATTTCAAATAAATGCTGTTCTTTTGAACTTTCTATTCAAAGAATCCTGACAAAACAATGTATCATGGTTATAAATATGAAGTAGCCTATAAAATATCAAGCAGAAATGTTTCCTGAGCATCAAATCATCATATTATACTGATTTCTGAAGGATCATGTGACACTGAAGACTGGAGTAATGATGCTGAACATTCAGCTTTGATCACAGGAATAAATTACACTTATTATATATTCACATAGAAAACATGTTTTAAACTAATAATTTCACAGTATTATTGAACAATTGCAACCTTGAAAGAAACTTTCCAAAACTTTTGAACGTTAGTGTATTAAACTCCTCCATATGAGGCTACGTGACAGTTTTAATTTAATTGTTAAATGAGTGGGTTCACTCACACGCATAATATCTTGCAATATCATAATTAGTATGAAGAATAGTGAAATTTCACTTAAACGACTAATCTACTTTCCTCTAGATCGGTTCTCTGCTGAAATAGTGCACATCCGTACAGTAGCTGATCTCAGGCCTGCTCTTATCACGGCACGTGCATCTCTTGTCTGTATTGATTCGGGCCTCGACAGCATTAGGGAGCGATATTTCATACGCCGGCCGGAGAGATAAAGCAGAGTCTCTGAGCAGTCGTCCTTGGACAACCGACAGCGGTTTGCTTTCTGGTCCTGCTATATCTGGGCTTGTTAGCGCTCAGCTCAGCCAAACGGTTCAACTGTGCTAACAAGCAGCATCTAACGGCGAGGTCATCCGCTCAGAATGTGTGTGTGACCTCGTCATGACTCCTGACACCAAACCGATGAGGGTCCGGGAGATAATTACACAGCCACCAGTGGACCAGGCCAGCGCAGAAAACTAATACACACTCGCTGCCACGGATGGACAGAAAGGCGTAACGTTTCGGCTGCAAAGTGAAAACAGCAATAATCGCAAGTCGAGATGGAAATAATTGCAGGTTAACTATAGAGGCCTCCAGATTGCCAGCAAATTGTTCTTTTTTTTAAGGCGAGACACGGCAGGCAAACACATCGGGTTTTTGTTTCACTGGTCAATTTTGAGATTTTGGGATATTTGTCTTCAATAACATGTCTTCTTTCAGACTTGTGGTGAAAAAAAGTCCGAAATACACATTTAGGTCTTTATTTTACTACACTGTGTCTGTTTGCGTCTGTAGATTTCTCATAAATTCAACAAAAGTTGGCGTTGTAAATCCTCGCTCCGCGATCACTGTCTGCTCCCTGTCATCACACACACCGCTGGAAAGCTCTCTCTCCTGTATAATCCTGTCGGATCCAAATATGGTCATTTCCTTATCAGCAACCAATCGTGAAGGTAAAAGGGCTGAATGCGCAATCTCATTGGCTGATATAAATCTTTAAAGCCCGTTTTCTCAAAATGGCTTTTCTCTCATTCTCCAAGTCCGAAATCTCCACTTCACTAGCACCGATATACACCAAACTCTCCAGTCTTGTACCTAGTTATATTATGAAGACATTTACTGAGGGATTTGTAAATATATTATTCCTAACCTGATTTATATAACATTTTATTCCAAAATCATTTTTTAAGGCTATTGACAGTATATTCTGATTTACAGGATAACGAAAGTAGATATCCATAAATCCCTCTGTATTTTTTTCCCCCATCTAATATGTGGACACAATGAAATAATCATTTTGAACCTGGCTTTATCCAATACTCAGATTTCGTTTTTTAAAATATATGCAAATTAATGCATATTTAATTAGATATTGCCTAATTTGCATATTTAAACATTAAATTACAGAAAACTTGTAATACATTTTTTTCTCATCTTAATGTAGGTAATCAACTGGGAAAGTTTCATGGTGATATCTGCTAGTTGAAAATGTTACCCTGTTCACCTGTAGTGTCTCGCCTTAAGCCACATCTGATCAACACAGCACCGACGCAGAACCCAGGAGCTTTAAACACGCCTCTCTGGAACAACGTCACACTAACCCATCATCTCACCAACAAATGGAAGATTTATCAGAAAACTAATCAGAAAGAAATCACTGGAAACCAACATGATAAAAGCGACCGTTTGCTGGCATTTTTGTTGTTTACTTGAATATTCAAAACCCAAGTATTGATGTTTTACCACAGATTTATAATAAAAACTGATGCATTGATCATAATTAATTAATTGTCAAAATTGCACATTAGTCACACAGAAATAAAGTGGTTTACCGTTTCACAAAAGAACGAGGACAGACTTACTTATTATTCAGTCACGTCCGTTTCTGTTTATTTGGCAGTTAGAGGACATATTTACATCACATTTACAAAGAATGATAATTTCTACAAATATGCCACCAAAAATACGACCTGAGGAGCTTTAGCATCTCTCCCAGTAGGCTAGTTATATTTTCAGTCAGAGAAACGTTGCTTTATTTTATGATAGTCCGGAATAAAGAGACGAGACGTCGGCTACTGACAGACGTGATTGTGATAGCCTTTATGATCTGTCTGATTTCTTCAAGCGTTCATATTTACCATGTTTACTATGGTAATGGTTAGCGTGCGTAGTCTTTTGCATCGCGTATAAATATTTCTACCTTATACGGCGATCAGAATCCACATCGGATCACAAACAGAAGGCGTTAAAACATGAAAGTGAGTTGAGGTAAATATTTTAATAATTTTAACAAATGATTGTCACCGGAAGTGACAGTGCAAACGCGACTGGCACGCACTAGCACGCACTAGCTGGGCGATGAAACGCTCCTTATGTGACAGTCGGTGTTTAATACAGGCAGGAGAAACCACCAAAGAAGAAACACACTTCGAGAGGAGGGAGGAGAAATATGAGTCAGTGTATGAAAGTGAATGAGAGATTCAGTCGTGAACGACACGGCACTAATCTGAGTGTCATTGTGCCAATCAGAAAGGACAACCAGCGAGTCATAAGCACTCTGATCCACAGATACGTGACGCACTAATGACACAATTATAGGCTACGTCAAGATTAGAATTTTTTGATCAAAAGCAAAATCATTGGAATTAGTTTGGATGTCGTGTCAAATGCAATGTAGTGTGTGATACAAGCAAACTAGAACGCTCCCATTATATTCAGCATTTATGAAGACAATAATGACCCTTCGCTAAGCCCCGCCCTCCTTAGTTACTGTTGCTACGCCTGACAAGCTTTCGCGCCTGGCACGTCTCTCACAGTATATATGCACCGGTGTCAGACATTCCCAAGGAGATAATTAGTCATTTTTGGCGAACAGGTGAAATATCTGAGAGAGCGAGACAAAAGGGACTAAAAAAATCCACCCTTCCAAACTTTTAGGATACCGGGTATCAGATTTACACAATCCATGAGAACAACGCTTCGGCATATTTCCCTCGCTCGAAAGCGAAAGGGTCAACTGTCTAGACCTGGAGTTTCCAAACATTTTTATCCCAAAGGATTCCCTTTGCAAGGGATCAAAATACCCCCAAAACTCCCTTCCTAAAAATCCAAATTACACAAATTAAGTCCGGGTTTAATGTTCTTAAGGTCTTAAAGTCAAAAATAAAATAATTAAAACTTCTCTGGGAAAGCACATCTTTTCTCCATGCACTTAATGATAAAAAAAAATCAATCAAAAGTAAAATCAAAAACAAATCAAAAAGGAAATCAAATAAAAATAGCGACAAAAATAAATTAATAAAAACGCTATTTTACAATGTCCTTGTTACATATGTTACATGTACTTACCATAGTAATAACAGTAAATTATGCATAATTGCATGCAACTAACCCTCAACCAAACCCTAACCCTATAGTAAGTACTTAATATTACTCAGTACTTAAATATATAGTTACACTGTAACAATGACACCTTAAAATAAAGTGTAACCCACTATTTTAAGGTGAGGAAGTTACATTGTACTTCCTGAAATAAGTGTAATAAGTAAATATAAAAAAAAAACGAATAAATATAATAAGTGCTGAGTAATATTAATGCACTACATGCACTTACTATAGAGTTGTTTAGGGCTTGTTACTTGTATTTATGCATAATGTACTGTTATTACTATAGTGAGTGCATGCAGTAATGTGTGACTGTGACTTTAAGTCAAGTCAAGTCATCTTCATTTATATAGCGCTTTTAACAATGTAGATTGTTTCAAAGCAGCTTTACAGAGATAAACGTATAATTTAAGGTAACAGAGATTGTTTTGGCTTTATAGCAGAGTAAAGTTATTTTCCATCTAAAGTTAGTTTTGATTGATTTGCTTCCGTCACAATGATCATTTGTTATTAAATTAGGGGCCGCTAAGACGACACCATTCCCTCTACACAGACTTTGTAAATAAAGTGTTACCAGAAAATTAAATATCATCATCCTGATCTCCACTTGCGGCCGCAGTTTGAGACGCCCTGGTTTAGACAGCTTCATTTATCACAATGGGAATGTTTGTGAGAATCAAAGAGTTAAAGTGTAGATTTGCAGTGACAGCTTCAGTAATTACAGCCGGAGCGCTCGAGTACTTCTGCGTGACTCCAAAATATGAGCGGTTTTGTTTTTCACGCCGCTAAGAGGATCATAGGTGACCGTTTAGTCACTGTCTTGATTTAATGATGTGTAAAACAGCAATTAATTCATTCAGGAACAGCGCTCGCGGTTTGCTTCGGGTGTGTGGAGAGACATAAACTACAGTTGCCCCACGCACAAAGTACGTATTTTAATGCAACTTCTATTAATCAAAACGAATCGTGAACATAAAATAAAAGCAAAAAAGCAATTCCCCTTTTTACAGCTCTCTCTCTCTCTCTCGGCCTGAAATCAACGTAATCGTCTAGACCGGGGGTTTCCAAACACTTTTCCATTGCAAGGGATCAAAAAAATCCCATCCTAAAAATACAAATTACTCCAAAATTAAATAACTGGGTTTAATGTTCTAAAGGTCAAAAGTCAAAAACTAAAATAACTAAAAATTCTCTGGGAAAGATTTATTTAGCACATTTTCTCTATGCACTAAAAACTAGGATAAAAGAAAAAAAAAAAGTAAAATAAAAAACAATAGATGACACTATATTTTAAGGTGATGTACTTACTGAAATAAGTGCTGAGTAACATTAACTAACTACAAAACTTACTATAGGATCTGGGGTTACACTATTTTAAGGTGTCATTAGCCGCGTTTCCATTACCCTTCAAACTGCGAATTGAAAATACGCCCGATGGAAACACGTCAATTTCGCAAAAACTCCCATTTATCGCTAAAAAAGTTTTTCCGCTCGCATGAGGGGGTTTTTCAGGCAATTCGAAAAAGAAATATTGCGCAAATCTGCAATGGAAACAGTTTTTGCGCATTTACAGGTCACCTGACGTAGATGACGTGGTGTGTTTGGACAGAATACGAGACTGAGATCTTTATTAAATTCATAAAAGACAAAATAATTACAGGAATAATGGATTCTAAACCTCAAATAAATGCCACAATCAAGAGCTCGAAGCAGAAATGAGGGAGAAACACCCAGAAACTCCTCATATGTGCCGCTCACAAGTATAATAAGGGTCGTTCCTTACCATTAATGATTGGAAAACACACATACGTCTCCTTTGATTAATAATAATGGCCAGTGCAGTGGCTGGGATATACATAAACCTCCATTTTGGAATGATTTTACTTATCGCGAGAGGAAAAAATTAAGTTTTAGTCGCATAACATCGGTCAATGGAAACGCCGTCATTTCGCAATAGTTTTTTGTCGACATTTAGAAGAAAAAATAAAATGAAATTCGCAAAAGTTTTGTGCAAATCTGTAATGGAAACTCGCCTATTGTTACAGTGTAATTATATATTTAAGTACGGAGTAATATTAATTAACTACATGTACTTAGGGTAGGATTAGGATTTGGTTGAGGGTTATTTGCATTTAATTATGCATAATTATGGTAAGTAAATGTAACATATGTAACAAGGACATTGTAAAATAAAGTGTTACCGGATTTGGTACTTGTATTTATGCAAAATTGACTGTTCTTACTATAGCAAGTACATGTAGAAATGTAGAACTATGTCACCTTAAAATAAAGTGTAACCAAAAAATTAAATATCATCATCATTTCCCCAAAGTAGGTATTTTAATGCCAATTCGATTAATCAAAATGAATCGTGAATATACAATAGTGAAAAGCAATCCCCTCTCTCGCCCTGAAATCCACATATAATCCCCTCTCTCTCTCCGTTTCCCAGAGTGCCGAGTGCAATCATCAGTGATTGACCGTGCCGAGACTGGCGAGCGCCTCACCTTCGTCGAACTCGACATCGTCTTCGGTGTGTTGAGGGAACGGGAAGCAGTTGGTGATCTCCAGTCGGTCTTCAACCACCAGGCCGAGCAAAACCCCCTGGACCACCTCAGTGCCCTGGCCCTCCTCCTGGTAGTGCTTGATGATCTTCAACACCACCTGCACACACACACACACACACACACAGCATGATCAGGGACATTTCTTGTGAAACCAAGTTTGTGCCTGGCGAAGCAAACTGAATAATATCTGATGCAATTTCTCTCCCCTAAAGGCATTTGAAATGTCTTTGTGTCGCCTCTGCTGGAGCGCCGGTGAGCGGAAATAACAACATTTATATACATTTATTGCTGAAAGATTAGCCAGGTGTAACCAGGTACACATCTGCACACACACACACACCTGGTTAGCATCTCACTACGCATGTCAAACACCACGTTTCCAGAATCTACGAATCAAACACTAGCCGTACGAAGCAATCCGAATAATTCATTATTTTGTTTATTGGGTGTAAAAGAGGTTAACATGCTTTACTGTTCAAAAAACACATTATTAAAGGGGTCCTTGATTGTGATTGCACTTTTTTAACTTTAGTGTGTAATGTTGCTGTATAAATAAATAAATAAATAATAAAAATAAAAATAAAAATAATAATAATAATAATAATAATAATAATCCCAAATAATACTGTAATCCAGGGAATATTAATATTACAGGTTAAAATTAACAACAGACCCAAAGTATAAAACACAACTGTTATTTGTTTTCAGATGTAATAACTCACATAAAAACTTAAGTTTGTCGAACTAAATGCAACGTTGTGACATTGTTCTTTCCGCGTTTGAAACACTGATTAATCGATTACATGAGATATGATTCATTTCAGTAAGTTGTACAGTATCTTTCAACATTCCCATGATGTCCATGCATGATTTTTTGAAGAAAGACTCTACATTTATGCATGAAAATGCCACTTATTGTTTGAATTTCGTTATAAAATGGACAGAACTTGAAAGCGGAGACCATTTCTCATAACAGAGCTCAAAGATCTACGATTATTGAATGTGAGGCATTACAAATAATGTTTGATAGAGGGAAAAACTGCAGATTCATACGCTCAAGCACAGCCTGCTTTAATGTCGCTATTTCCTATTTCTCTTTTTATCACTTGCATAAACCAGAAAATACTGGCAAAAGACCATATCGTTATCGGCCGATATATGCTCATTTTTAATGTTATCGGCCTGATAAGAAAATGTGGCTGATATATTAAAGCCGATTAATAATGGATTATTTCCTTCAGCTGAGTCACTGTTCACAATTATGTGTTTGAATTGCATGAAATATGATTGCAATCACTTCAAAAAAGGAAAATACAGTAAAGTACAACACAAGTCTGTCATATCGGCTACATAAAATTATAATGAGAGCATAACATAATTATGTGAAACATGGTGAGACTTTTTGTAATCACGCTCTCAAAAATAATATACAATTTTAGATTTTGATTTACCGGCCAATATATCGGTTATCGGCTTTCAAATTTAAAGAATTACCGTTATCGTATCAGCCAAAAATGTAATAACAGTACATCCCTAGTTTTTAGGAATAAAATGTTCTATAAAACAGGTGAATGGCATAAATAAACCTTCAGAATAAGAGAATAAACTGAAGATTGGTGTGAGTGCTGCTGATTTCAGACTCAACTCACTTTGAGAAAGCCTTGCATTGTAATGGAAATCTCCAGATGCTAATAGATCAAATGCAATACACACTTAAGTGTATTTTGGATGTTTTCTTTCCATTGGTCTGAATGGACAGTAACCTGTGCATGAAAGCTCTTTCCCAATCAGACACGTTTCTAAAAACACAACAATATTCAGATTTTTTGCATACGTGCAATCAAAACGCAGTAAAAGCAGTGATCATCTCAGCGGACACTTGCTATCAGATCTCCTGAGATGGATGTTAATACCAGGCTTACGTTCACATGTGCTTTAGACGAATATTTATATGTGCAAGCTTCAATTGGCAGATTGGCAGAGATGGAAAATATCAATCTGTCTGAGTTCCCCAAGTTCGAGGGCTAAAACGCGAGATTGCTCCTCTATGCTAACACGGTACTTTGCGACCACTCAGAGCAGAAAAGCATGGAGAAAGACCTGGGGTTAATGGAAGAACAAATACACTCACTGTCTAATTACGCCGTCTGTAAAGCCTCTCTGAATACCAATCCACCGGGGCTTACTCCGTTCTACAGAAGCAAGAACATCTTCAATCACCTTAAGAGCGCCAGCTCACTCGCCCCAAGGCATGATGGGATACATTGGCGTTTCTCAGAGGGGACACATCATTTCATATCACCAATATCAGATGGGGGACTAAAGTGCATCAGTACATCTGTAATTACACGCGGAGAACGAGGTAGGTGAAGCATTTAAAGCGAACGCTCATATTTACTGATAAGAACAGCAAATCCAATTCCAACCGCAAATCACTCCCATAGGGTTCTGCGAATTATTATATGCCATTCGGTTCTAGGGCTGTCAAAATGTCTGAAAAGCTAAATTCGAATTTCTCTCTTAAATATTAGCAAAATTCGAATTGTAAAGGCAATACTTAATGTTAGAGGGGAGAAAAGTACTGTATTGTCTCCTATGCCCACAAGAGGGCGCAAGCGAGCGCAATAAGCAAATATACACTCACCTAAAGGATTATTAGGAACACCATACTAATACTGTGTTGTAGCCCATCCGCCTCAAGGTTGTGTGTGTTGTGGCTTCACAAATGCTTTGCTGCATACCTCGGTTGTAACGAGTGGTTATTTCAGTCAAAGTTGCTCTTCTATCAGCTTGAATCAGTCGGCCCATTCTCCTCTGACCTCTAGCATCAACAAGGCATTTTCGCCCACAGGACTGCCGCATACTGGATGTTTTTCCCTTTTCACACCATTCTTTGTAAACCCTAGAAATGGTTGTGCGTGAAAATCCCAGTAACTGAGCAGATTGTGAAATACTCAGACCGGCCCGTCTGGCACCAACAACCATGCCACGCTCAAAATTGCTTAAATCACCTTTCTTTCCCATTCTGACATTCAGTTTGGAGTTCAGGAGATTGTCTTGACCAGGACCACACCCCTAAATGCATTGAAGCAACTGCCATGTGATTGGTTGATTAGATAATTGCATTAATGAGAAATTGAACAGGTGTTCCTAATAATCCTTTAGGTGAGTGTAAGTGCATTGACTTTTAAAACAATTGTTCTTAAAATATAATTTCCTTAATGTGCATGCAAGGACAATTAGGTTACAATAGTGCAAAAAAAACTCTGTTTGTGCATCAGTAACTGAGAAAACACACTTCAACACACAGCGTAATGAACTACATGAACACACAACAACAAACTGGCATTCAGAAGCACTCACTTCTACTCACTACATCTACAGATTGATCATCAAAAACACCAGGCGCTCTTGATCTGAGCGAGTGCTGACAGTGTTCCGGTGTGGTGAACAAATGATTCCTACTGAAGAGATGAGTCCGAGCTTAGACCCAAGCAATCCGATTGGTTCAAAGCACGTTTTATGGGTAATCGCTTTAGTGCCTGGTTACAAATCATACAAAATCACTTTATCATAGAAGACGTATGTACTACGTTATAACGAATCATTAATGTATTTAAACTTATGTTTCATATACTAGTATTTAACCGAAGCAATAGATTGTGAAATTAAACATTTCTCGTTGCTAGTGTGTTTTTTAGTTAGTTTAGATAGTAGCATACAGCTAACGTTATCCAATGATCGTGCTAGCTGAGCTTTACCTGAGCTTATACTAGCTTTTTAGCCTTGACTAAAGAACAGGCACTATCTGTATCAAAAAACATTTGAGCTTCAAAACTACATTCTCGAATGAAAAACTCTTAAAACTACATTTCGTGACACAATAACAGTCGTTTTTTTTAATTTCGCGGTGAAGTTAGCTACAAGTTATCGCAAGAACAGATTAGATCAGGCATAGTACAAGCATACTAATAGGGTCCTAAGCTCGGACTCATCTCTTCAATAGGACTCATTTGTTCACCACACCGGCTGATGAATTAGATGTTGTGGAGAGAAATGGCAGCGGTTTCTTACACAACTTACAAATGGCGTTTTCAATTTCACTTTTTGACACTCTGGAAACAAAAACAAAAAAAGCCACACGGCACTTTTAAGATGTTTTGGTGTAAGCAAGATTCTCTCCGACTCAAGTGTCCTCACTCTCTTTATCCGCCATTTTTTTTAATTAATAACACAGCCGCACCGCCCTTTACTGGATAAGCTAACAAACACAAGCAAAAGGTTACGTCATCATGACTCGCGCCTTTTGACACACCAAAAATTTGAATGCACGGGAATTGCTTTCGAATGTGCTTTTTTTACTTTATTTAAATTTGACGAATATTTAAAAAAAGAAAATGTATTTGACAGCTTATTTAATTGAACCGAATAGGGCTAACAAAAACAAACCACGTCAGATACGCCATCATCATGTCTCGCGCCTCAACACCAAATAATTTTATATTTTTTTATTCAACGAATATTTTAAATTCTAATTATTTGACAGCCCTATTCGGTTCTATTAACGCTTATATTTCCATTTCCAGTATTCTTTTTCAGAACACTGGGATTGACCAATCAGAGTCGAGTAATTCCAGAGAACCTTTAGATCAATTATTCTTGCCATTAAAGGAATCGCAAAGCCACCGAAATCATTAAGTGAACAAACTTCCTTACGATTCTTTATCCCGAAGCCACATGGAACAAATCCACCATCATTTACCACAACATTCATAAAACAGTGAGCCGGAGGCAATATTACACACAATTCTCCGGGTGCAAGTAACATGTCAAGCCCAAATGACCTGCCAGAGCTCACCACATCCCAGCTGTAAAGATATATGAAGCTTTTCACAGTGCTGTTGAATTAATTATGGGCGGACTCCCTGTAAACAAAGTTACAACCTTTAAAACTCCACACAGATGGTGGTCGGACACATGGCACCTCATTTCCACATGAGCTTCAGGCTCTATATGCTGTTTTCCAGGGATTATTGTTGCTTCTTTGAGGGTTTGTAACAGGTTTTAAGGTCAGGCAGAAAAAAAAAAAAAAAAAAAGAGGTAGAGTCAATATTCTCTGAGCTGAACCCAGCGAATCTGATCATTTCAAGTTGAGTCGTCGTGCTGGAAGAATTGTGAAAAGCACGTTCCCTTAAATCATTCAGGAGAAGTCACACACACCTGCTTCCTCAATGAATTGAGATTTGCTTGGATGGGCAATACAGTCGGTGACAAAATACAAAGCCAGCGGCAAAAAGGACGGCACAAACACGGTGAAACACTTACCTTATCTTAGATTGTTTTATTTAATGCTATGTCAGCATCTGACACCGTGTGCTAACTACACACGACGCGCGATAAAAGGTTATTCTCCATGTTGATCAGAGTGTTTATCCTAACCAGCGACGGCGACACACGACGAATCCATTTCAGAAACGGTTTCTATTTTTCTGCGACGTCGCGCTTTAACAACAAACACAAAGTGTGGCGATGATAATCTCAGGTGCTGTTTATGTGCTTTATTTAATGATAAAAGTGTTTAATGTGACTTTGAATATCATTTAGTGCTCCAGCTTTGAAGCTGTAAAAGCAACAATGGATAATTCACCTCAGATCTTCAAATTAAACAAATGGAAACAAGAACGTTCAAACTGTGAACAAACAAGTGGATTCTGTGACAAAGACTGTTTTAGTAACTCAGTAGCCTATGTATTTTTAATAAAGTTTAAATGGTGTAATATTTCTGAATTTGATTGTGTAGCTACTTAACCATTTTCTTGCGAGTGCCGTCAAGATTACTCTCTGGTGCTGTGCACTCGCAGCGAGACTCCGCCCACACGCTGTTCTGATTGGCTGACTCTGCCCACACGCTGTTCTGATTGGCTGACTCCACCCACACGCTGTTCTGATTGGCTGACTCCGCCCATACGCTGTTCTGATTGGCTGACTCCGCCCACGCGCTGTTCTGATTGGCTGACTCCGCCCACACGCTGTTCTGATTGGCTGACTCCACCCACACGCTGTTCTGATTGGCTGACTCCGCCCATACGCTGTTCTGATTGGCTGACTCCGCCCACGCGCTGTTCTGATTGGCTGACTCTGCCCACACGCTGTTCTGATTGGCTGACTCTGCCCACACGCTGTTCTGATTGGCTGTGGGTTTTGGTTGACTTTGACGCATTAGTCGCGTAGCGTCTAGTGTGGACAGACATGTCGCATCGCATTTGGTTAGGACACGGTGTTAGGGTTCAAAATTAGTAGTGTAAGTTGACAAGTAGTTGCCTATGTATTTTTAATGTTTAAATGGTGTAATATTTGTGAATTTGATTGTGTATCTACTTAACCATTTTCTTGCGAGTGCCGTCAAGATTACTCTCTGGTGCTGTGCACTCGCCGCGAGACTCCGCCCACACGCTGTTCTGATTGGCTGACTCCGCCCACACGCTGTTCTGATTGGCTGTGGGTTTTGATTGATTGACGCATCTCACGTCGCGTCTAGTTTAGACAGACAAATTATTTGTCGCTAGAATCTGATCGCATCGTGTCTGATTAGGACTGGTAAGGCTATTTTCATGGCAAAAATGTAATTAGAAAAATACAAATATCATAAATACAATAAAACTAAGCAAACAAACAAAACAAGTCAAACAAAACAAATATATATATATTTTATATGTTTTTAATTAACATGATAAAAAAAAAAAAAAAATAATAATCCAAAGCCTTTTCAGGCATAACCTTACTAATAAATCCTTAATACAGTCGAGAGACGTGAGGGAATGTGAATGTCACTAATTGTCTGAACAGTTGTAACACATTAAAAGCAGTTCAGTTCCCCGTCGCTCCAATCGCAGTGTCTGAATCATCACTCGTTTGATTCAGAGCGATTAATGGCTGATTAAACAACTAAACATGCTGTGCTAAACTGCTGCACTCCTCATTCATGCTAATTGTTTCAGTGGCGTTTGTGTCTTGCAATCCTTCGCCACTCTCACATCAATGCAGTGGTTTTACATGCAATTCCAAAACAAAAAGCCAGATTCTTTTAAATGTAAAAGTCAACATACCATTTTACTTCTGTAATGACATATTTCACATCATGTAGGGTGAGCGGCATGACCAAACATATCACAGAATAAGGAATTATAGAACGGAATCACGCAATATAGTTAGTTTTAATGGAGTTCATATTAAAGTAAGCTAAATTATACTTTATATTTAATTAAATGCATCAATCTAATTTATTAATTTTCCTTTTTAATGCAACTTGGATACAAACCAAATGATTTTTCATCATAAATTAATAAGTTTGGCATCAGTGCACAGAAACAGCTTCACATAATGAAACATTCGAGTTAAAAACAAACAACAACAAAACATTACATTAATAGAAATACATTATAAATCTGATAAAAGTGTAAATACAGTGACAGACTTCAATCCTTTAGATATAAATGATGTTCGGTTATTCGTGTCAAATCAACCAAATTTCTGAAACGTCCTTGATTTTGTTAATATTTTTTCTGAATAGTGATGAAAGACAAAATATTAAATATCACATATGTATATTGACGGAGCAATCCACTGTTGGGGGTCAAAATGACTATTTTCTGATTTGGTGCCAAATTAGAAATTAGAAATATGGCAGCATCAATATTTTATGTTTACACAGAAATTGGTAATCTATAAGTTAAATCTGTTGACTTCAGCGATCTGTGTTACATAATATCGCCAACAGTGGCAGTTCAAAAATTGCGGAAATATATGTGATCCCTTCATTATGTGTGTCGTGAGGAAAAAGTTGTAATTGTATTTTGTGTTGCTGTAAATAAATATTTAATTATAATAAAATAATATTGGCTATTATAATATAATATGTGACCCTGGATCACGTCACCAGTCTCGAGTCGCACGGGTTTATCTGTGGCAATAGCCAACAATACATTGTATGGGTCAAAATTATCAATTTTTCTTTGAGGCCAAAAATCATGAGGATATTAAGTAAAGATCATGTTCCATGAAGATATTTAGTAAATTTCCTACTGTAAATATATAAAACATTTATATTTGTGAGTGAATGCAGCACAATCGCCAACATAAATGCACAACTTTAGAGGAGATTTTCTCAATGTTTCGATTTTTTTGCACCCTTAATTTTTCAATAGTTGTATCTCGACCAAATATTGTCATATCCTAACTAGGGGTGTGACGGTTAGTATATAACCGTGAGACCGACGGTTATAGTTGAACACCGTCATTAGATCTCTATAACCGCCAAAACTGTGTTATTAAAATATTTTTTACAAACATTTTTTATCATAGAGAATGTTTAAACACTAATTAAAAACAATTGTTAACAGTGTGTCATTAATGGTCTACGTCGTTTCCAACTGTATTTGATTCTTTGCCAAGTACCAACGCAAGTTTTGTTTTGTAAATAGTCAGACATGATTTTTACCACTTCATTAAGTATTTCTTTGTAGAAAGCCTTTCTTTAAAGCAAATATAGTAGACAATATAATAACCGTGACATTGAGGCGCCAGCGCGCCGCGTTCACTTGCATTGC
The DNA here is from genome assembly GCF_949319135.1 of Squalius cephalus. NCBI lineage: Eukaryota > Metazoa > Chordata > Actinopteri > Cypriniformes > Leuciscidae > Squalius > Squalius cephalus. Next base: position 1,500,011 of record NC_137136.1, read on the forward strand.
AAAAAGCCTTTCTTTAAAGCGAATTTCGTTTTGTACAAATTGTATCTTAATTTTAATAAATGTTTCATCAACTAATTGCATGTATTTAATAAATAAAAAGCAAACGACAATATAATAACCGTAACACGTGACTTGCATTGTGAACTAGAGAACATCTCATGGTAAATGAATTCACTCAGCGTAGGCCTATGCCTCAAACATTAGCATTAAATATCTTTGCTGCATCCTTTCTAGAACAGACAAGGGCTTTATTGCGGCTCGCATCAGCAGAGCATTCCATCGTCCATAGACCGCAAAACAATCAGCGGATGGCGGGCGGGTGCGGCTTTGAAATCTGCTCAAAAAACGTTGGTGCGGATGAAATAATACCCCATCCGCGTATCTCTATTGATAACAACATTGAACACTACACAAATATAATTTTTATTTTTTTTAATTTAGGCGATCAAATAGCTAATCGTCTGCTCGTTTTTTCAAACTAAGTTGTCCTATAACAGACGAACGTCGCAACTCCCCCCCCCCCCCCCCCCCCCCCGCCAACGACGGTTATGTTACGAACCGTCACATTTGACTCACATAACCGTCATCACCAATTCTGAAACCGGCACACCCCTAATCCTAACAAACCACACATCAATTTGTCAACAAATTAACAAAAAAAATTGACCCATGTGACTGGTTTTGGGTCACATGTTATCTGAGAGCAACAGTGATGCCACAATTGGCTCATTAACTCCCATGAACCAGTCAGTCGAGCTGAAGGGTCTGGGGTTTTAACAGGTTCAAAGTGACACACACACACACACTCCCGTTCTCCCCTATCAGGAGACAATCCCAGAATACCTAACGAAGACATGCTTTCCAGACAACACACACTCCCATCAAAGCAGCACAACACTTCATCTAATGATCCCGTGAACTCGGGAGAATTGCACGCTTGCCAGTTCTATTTTTGATATGAGCTTTGGCTGTGCGATGACTAGCCTAGCGCTCTCTCTCTGCGGCGTATTGCGAATGTTCGACGGCTTTCTTGCTTTGAAACACGCCTCAGCTGAGCGCTGACGCAAACACACGCCTGAAGCTATCAGGTTAACTCGCTAACACACTCCCCGCTGATCACCTGACGTGAACGCCTGTCCCTGTCAGCTAGCGGAGGAAGGACACTGATGACTAGCGCTCTGCTACGACGAGGCCTATGATCCATCTTCATGAAACAGTGATGAAACGGCATCTCTGACAATCGCTACACTGGATGGAGGAATCTCCACCCGAGGCCTCAGAAATAGCTCAACTTTAAAGTCCACATGAAATCAGAACTGAATATGTTAGCCTTACGGTTATCTAAAAGCTAGTGTGCTCCAAAACAATGACGAAATGCGCATTTAGAAGATATAAGCGTTCAAAACCTAGTCTTACACTCACGACAGTATGGATTAATGATTCTGATGACATCACTCTGCACTTCAGCTTCTCATCAGATTTCCTGTCCAATCAAATGCTCCATAGAATCTGAAGCTCCGCCCCCTATTAGTGTTGGGTATCGTTCGCATTTTAGCGATTCCAGTCTCGACTTCGATTCCCGTTCTTATCGCTTCCAATATAGTAAAGAACTAAATTAAGTCAAACATTCAGGATAATCTGAAAATTATGTCGACACATTGACGTCACAGTCAATTACTGAAAATTAATTTTTAATTGTTTTTTTTATTTAATTAGTTAATATATCTTTGTTTTAAAAAGAAATTACATATATACACACACATAAATGTATATATAAATATATATATATAATTATATATATATATATATATATATATATATATATATATATATAAATATATATATATAAATATATATATATATGTGTTTGTGTATATATATATGTGTGTGTATATATATATATATATATGTGTGTGTGTATATATATATATATATATGTGTGTGTATATGTATATACGTGCGTGTATGCATATATATATGTGTGTGTGTATGCATATGTGTGAGTGTGTGTGTGTATGCATGCATATGTGTATGTGTGTGCGCATATGTATGCATGCATGTATGCATGCATGCATGCATGCATGTATGTATGTATGCATGCATGCGTATATATATATATATATATATATATATATATATATATATAAAACATTTCCTGACCTTAAAATAACAAAACTGTAAATATTGTTCCCAAAAAGCGAATATAACGTTGTCAAAATTGCAACATTTGGATAAAAACATAATACAGGCACGACCACAATTCTAGCACAAACATTAAAGGAAAACTTCACTCAAAATTAAAACTGTCATCAATATTGATTGAGCAGAAGAAAATGTATTACAACCATCAAAACTCCCAGACATTATTTACAGATCTCATTCATCACAACAAACCTCATCTGTGTTCAGACTTCAATCAGTCATGTGACGCACGAGAACCAATGGCACAGGGTGTCCATCAATAACACATCTCAAGTCATCGTTTACTTTTATCATCATTTAACAAGCGCAAATGAGACTTGAGAACTCTGGATGAGATTGAAAAATAGCAATCTGGATAATGAGTTTCAGTCTGTTCCCCAAGCAAAGCCAAAATACAGTAAAAATAGATCTTTTTTGGAGAACTGATCGGTTGTAAATCTATTCTCATGTAAAAGAGCAGCTCTGTCGGTCTACATAATATCTCCTTTTGTGCTCACAGAAGAAAACACACAAGACTCGACTGTAACTTTAGGATGGATGAAAATAATGCTAATTGGACAGATAAAAGTCAACCAATGCAATGCAACCACAAGCTGATAATCACAGAAAGTGTTATTTCTTGAGACAATGTCGCCCTCTTTGGGCAGTGATATAATATATATATAAAATGCAATGCATTTCCACATTAGCACTGCATCCATAAACACACACAAGCTCTTTAATGAAGCAAACTCTTCAGTCCGGACGCATTACTGTGACGATAATTGGAGGGTTTAGTCCAAAAGCCAAACTACAATCCCTGCACTCAAACTCCAGGCTTTCTCAGACGGGAATCTCCGGTCCGTGTGAGGAAACACAAGCGGAACGAGCCGGGAAAACGGCACCTAAAGTGAAGGCCAGAATAACACAAGACAACAGACGCTAAACAAATGAAAGACGCTGCAAAAGTGCGTTAAGCAATTATCCCACTGTAAAGAAGTTTCAGCGATAAAATAATGACCAGCAGTTCTCCAGAAGTGTGTTCAGAAGAGCTAATGATACTGCATTTCAGACCATTAGAAGTCAAAACATCTCTATTTCACATAAACGCCGTTCTTTTGAACTTTCTATTCATCTTAGAATCCTGTCAGATAAAATATATGACAGTTTCCACAAAATATATTAAACTCTTCAACACTGATAATAATAATCATAAATGTTTCTTGATTTCTGAAGGATCATGTGACATAGACTGGAGTAATGATGCTGAAAATAAACAGGAATAAATTACACTTTACTGTATATTCACATAGAGAACAGATATTTAACATTGTAATAATATTTCACAATTTTTACTGTATTTCTGATCTAATAAATGCAGCCTTGGTGAGCAGAAGAGACTCTTTAGATAAGAAATATACCATATTATATATATATATGATACCTTCATTATATGTTGTATTTTGTGTTGTAACTTGTTAATAAAAATAGAATACAACTTTTAAAATAAAAGAACAGAATCATACTAGCATAAGTAATAGAATTATAGAACTTATTTCTTATTTTAAAAATCATATTATTTTACCTTATATGTTTTAGTACAAATATATAATATCAAAGTTAATTGTATTTTGTGTTTATGTAAATAATTTAATTGATATTAATAATATAATAATTAGGGCTGTCAAACGATTAATCGCATCCAAAATAAAAGTTTGTGTTTACATATTATATGTGTGTGTATGGAGTATAATTATTTTGTATATATAAATACACACACATGCATGTATATTTAAGAAAAATGTGTTATTTATATATAAAATATTTATATATAATATAAATGATATATAATATAAATATATATACACAGTATATACATGCAAATATTTATTAAATATATACATGCATGTATGTGTATTTATATATAGAAAATAATTATACACCGTACACACACATATATTATGTAAAAACAAACTTTTATTTTGGATGCGATTAATCGCGATTAATCGTTTGACAGCCCTACCCTAAATAATATTGTACAGACCCCAGACTTTTGAGCGGTAGTATTGTCATCACTTAATAAAACAAAACTATCAACATGTCCAGTATAAAACACGCTGTACACTTTGAGATAAACCTGGTACTGAGATTAATTTACAGTAAAGTAACGTTACTCACAGTACTTTTAGTAAGGCCAGATGCCATATCAGCTTCAGTACCATGGAATATCTCAAACTACCATGGTATAGCAGATGGTAGCCACAGTACAACCACTATACATTCATACCATGTTGAAAACCCTGGTTTTACCATAGTACATGTCCACAAATCTAGTAAGTTTCCAGCATTTCTGTGTTAGTTTTTCCCAGTGTTCTTCCTGTTAAACGATGAACGCTGAGCTCCCCCTACCATCCTCCAGCCCAAAACACAACACACACACACACACACACACACACACACACACACACACACCCCTAACAAACATGATGATAACACTCATAATGATCGCTCACCAGCCCGTCGATCTGGATCTGCTTGACCGGGGAATCCAGCGGACTGGAAGCCGAAGCTGCGGGTTCTTTACGGGTCGCCATTGTCGGAAGAAGAGCGGAATCGGGCCGAAGCACGTGGAAGAAGGTTCTTCCGGAACGATGCGACCACTTCCGGTGCGAAGACTCTTCAAAATAAGAGTCGCGACTTTAAGTCACCTTCATTTATATAGCGCTTTTTATTATACAGATTGTTTCAAATCAGCTTTTCAGAGATAACAGGAAAATAAAACAAAGTTTGTTTCTAGAAGAAAATTAAGTGAGCGTTAAGAGAGCTCAGTGATGTTTCATTTTTTGTTTGTAAAAAAGTTTTTAATTTAGCCGCTCTCAGTTCAGTTCTCATATAATGGTGTCAATGCAGGCAGATCAATAATATTGTTGAATATTAAATTAAATGTCCCCAACTAAGCAAGCCAAACGCGAAAAAGGCGAGTTAAATGGGCGATTCTCATTATTTCATCCTCAAATCAAAAGCAAAAATGCTGGATTTTGGATATTATTCACGTAATAATTCAGCAACTCACGCTAGAAGTTGACTGACCACACTCAGCGCAATGTACAAACAAGCCCTAGAGCACTGCATATTATTATGTTTTAGTATGTGAAACATTGCACATTATGCAACAGTAAAAGTTTAAAAAAGTTTGTTATAATGTCGTCAAACCTTATTACTGCAGTTATCATTATTAGAATAAAAAAAAAAGTGGGTTTGTGTGTGTAATAAAAGTCTGGTCGAATAATTATTTAGGTAGAACATTGCATTGTGGGATATAGTATAGTATGAAGATTAGTGTATGTTAGGTAATCTGGGTGCTGTAGATTCATAATTTACATATTGTATTTGAAGATTAGAAAGTTACAGTCCCTTTAAAGATGGCAAAAACACTGAGATCGAGTTAATTTAGCCATGAGACAAATTAAGTCTTGTAATGGTCATTATAAATGTAATGGTTATATTATAACACACACACACACACACATATATATGTGTATATGTGCACACAAATATTCATTATCTAAACATACACCTTTTTTAATGATAAATAATTATTCAAAACATATTCAATGATAATAGTGAATGTTTAATAGTGAACATTAAATTACCTATACAATTAATGTATTTCTTTTCAATTTTATACTTAATTTAATGTTCTTGAAGTGAGATGGTGTTTGATTTACTCATATATATGAGTTTCTTATAATTTTAAAAGTTTTAAAACAATGTTAGTATGTTTTTTGATGAATGTTAACTGAATAAAATAGTTTTTTTGCATTGACAAATTGTGGAGTGGTGCAGTTCATCATATAGCGTGACACTATATAATTTGGTGTGACATTCAGAATTGTGCCAGTAAAAATACTTTCTTAATTATAAATGATAAAAAAGTCAACGGAACACAAGAGAAATAGTATCAGCAAGAGTCACAAGCATTTCCATAGCTTTATAACTGGGTTTAACATAATTAATCTAAAATATCTGGAAAGGCTGAGGAGAGATGACTTACTTTGCATGATGATTTAGAAAAACAATACAAAATCTAATGAATCGGCACAAAAGAAATGTTAAATCTTAAGATAGTAATGAAAACAATTTATGTTGAAGTTACTTACTTAGGGAGAGTATATCCCATTTTCATTTTATATAGAATAACTTTTATGTCACACCATATGACAATTTTAGGCACGAATGCAACAAATTGGTGAATAAATCCAATTTCAAATCCAAAATCTAAAAGACCACATATATTGTGGGAAATGCAAGAGTCAGTACAACACAACTCAATATTTTTTATGCCTAATATTTGAAGTAAAAAATAAAAACTTTTTTCAGGCTTATATGTCTCCCACCCATATCTATATATATCTATATCTATATCTATATCTATATATATACACACACACACTCACACTTAAGCAGCAGGTAAAAAGAGGAACATAGGTGACTTCTTTCAATCCATATCAAAATTTAATCAAGTGCATACAAATTCCAATTGTATTTAGGAGTTTAAGAAACCTTTAATAATCATAATTGCCATTAAAAGAGAGATACAAAACATTGAACTATTGTGTTATTAAATCCAAATGGGTTTCCAAAAATAAACCTTTGTCTCTCAACTGTGACATTATTAAAAAGTTAAAATGTACACATTACTAACTCACTACAAATGTAAAACTTACTGGGATAAAGCTTATGAAGGAAAATAAAAACAGAACAATGAGGGGAAAACAAAAACAAGTAGTGAATCTGAAAGATCCCAACGGTCTCGTCGATATAGAGGTCCAACATGTACTAAGCATTTCACACCTTACTTTGTGGAGACAATGTTCTCATGATCTATAGGGTTTGACTCAAAAATCTTTTTTTAAATTGGCCCCAAAGAACAAAAACAGATACAAAAAGCAACAGTAGCAAAACAAAACTGTTAAATACAACTACTAAAAACAAATGGGATGAGGCGTCTATACAATGTGGAAGCGCGGGCCCGGCGCGGCGATGATGTCGCTGTAGGGCTCGGCCTGCGTCAGCTCGATGGCCTGCTGCTTCTTCAGCACCAGGAAGCTGTAGAACTTCGCCGCCGCCTGCTTCTTGTTGTTGTTTCTGCACAGCTCCAGGAGGCTGATGGACTGGGCTCCGGTCTTAGCCACCACACGCTGTCGAGCACAGGAGAACATGAGCTATGAACCTCTTTCTCGGGTCATGCGTGAACATTAGGGCTGCCCTCGACTGAAGATCTTTCGGTAAATATTAGGGCTGGGTATTGAGACAAATTTCACAATTCGATTTGATTTCGATTCACAAGCTTGCAATTCAATTCGATTTCTATTTCGATTCAATATTAGGGCTGGGAAAAAAATCGATTTGATTTAAAAATCGAGTTGGTAGCTCAAATCGATTCATATTTTCAAAAAAATCGATTTTTTAGATTTTTTTCCTCCCCCTCTTCAGTATAGCGTACAATACATACATTTTGCATTCGCCAAATCTTCCTTCAGGGTTTCCGTAGCACGCTCCCTGCGGCCCTCGATGCTTCACGACATCACGACAAAAAGACTAGCATGTTTAATTTTTTAACGGTCCTCCACGACGACGGCGCGCGAGTGAGTGAGTGAGTGAGTGAGTGAGTGAGTGAGTGAGTGAGTGAGTGAGTGAGTGAGTGAGTGAGTGAGTGAGTGAGTGAGTGAGTGAGTGAGTGAGTGAGTGAGTGAGTGAGTGAGTGAGTGAGTGAGTGAGTGAGTGAGTGAGAGAGTGAGAGTGAGTGAGTGAGTGAGAGAGTGAGAGTGAGTGAGTGAGTGAGAGAGTGAGAGTGAGTGTGTGTTCGCGAGTGAGAGTGAGAGTGTGTGTTTGCGAGTGAGTGAGTGAGTGTGTGTTCGCGAGTGAGTGAGCGAGCGAGTGTGTGTGCGCGAGAGTGAGTGAGTGAGTGAGGGAGAGTGAGCGAGCGAGTGTGTGTGCGCGACAGTGAGTGAGTGAGTGAGGGAGAGTGAGTGAGTGAGTGAGTGTTCGCGAGTGAGTGAGCGAGTGTGCGCGAGAGTGAGTGAGTGTGTGTGTTCGCGAGTGAGTGAGCGAGCGAGTGTGTGTGCGCGAGAGTGAGTGAGTGAGGGAGAGTGAGTGAGTGAGGGAGAGTGAGTGAGTGAGTGAGTGAGTGTGTTCGCGAGTGAGTGAGGGAGAGTGAGAGTGTTCGCGAGTGAGTGAGCGAGCGTGTGTGCGAGAGTGAGTGAGTGAGAGTGTGTGTTCGCGAGTGAGTGAGCGAGCGTGTGTGTGCACGAGAGTGAGTGAGTGAGTGTGTATGTGCGAGTGTGTGTGTGTATGAGTGAGTGAGTGTGTTCGCGAGTGAGTGAGCGAGTGAGTGTGTGCGCGCGAGAGTGAGTGAGTGTGTGTGTGTTCGCGAGTGAGTGAGCGAGTGTGTGTGCGCGAGAGTGAGAGAGTGAGAGTGTGCGTTCGCGAGTGAGTGAGTGAGCGAGTGTGTGTGCGCGAGAGTGAGTGAGTGAGTGAGTGTGTATGAGTGAGTGAGTGAGTGAGTGAGTGTGTTCGCGAGTGAGTGAGCGAGTGAGTGTGTGCGCGCGAGAGTGAGTGAGTGAGTGTGTGTGTTCGCGAGTGAGTGAGCGAGTGTGTGTGCGCGAGAGTGAGAGAGTGAGAGTGTGCGTTCGCGAGTGAGTGAGTGAGCGAGTGTGTGTGCACGAGAGTGAGTGAGTGAGTGAGTGTGTATGAGTGAGTGAGTGAGTGAGTGAGTGTGTTCGCGAGTGAGTGAGCGAGTGAGTGTGTGTGTTCGCGAGTGAGTGAGCGAGTGTGTGTGCGCGAGAGTGAGAGAGTGAGAGTGTGCGTTCGCGAGTGAGTGAGTGAGCGAGTGTGTGTGTGTATGAGTGAGTGAACGAGTGAGTGTGTGTGTGGGCTATGTGAGTGAGCTTGTGTATATGTGCGAGTGAATGTGTGTGTGTGTGTGTGTGTGAGTGAGCTTGTGTATATGTGCGAGTGAATGTGTGTGTGTGTGTGAGTTCGTGTGTATATGTGCGAGTGAATGTGTGTGTGAGACGGCTCGCGATGACTGGTCGGAAAGCAACGTGTAGTCTGACATGTTTCTTGTCCATGACAAGATTTTTAGGAGTCAAAATCGTGTAATCTGACTCAGTGACTATCGTAACAGACAAAACAATCGTGTAATCTGACCCAGGCATAAGAGTTACCTGAGGATTTTTTGTTGTTTTATTAGCTCAATCCAAATACAGTATAAATAATTTGGATGTTTAACAATCTTTGTTGCGCACTGCACAGTGACTTTTCAGTTAGAGAAAGGGTTTGCCTTTGCAATTTTTGTTTATGTTGATGCACTTTAATTAAATACAATAAATATATATTTTTAAAATATATTTACAGTTCGCAGTTATTTTGTTTTAAATGTGGGGGGGGGGGGGGGGAATCGAATCGTAAATCGAGTTTTTTATAAAAAAATAAAATAAAAAAAAATCGCCCAGCTCTATTCAATATTGATTATTTTGGATATCTGGTACAATACATGGCAAATTCTCTCAAGGAAAACAAATCTCTTCACTAATGCTGTAAACTATGGGAGTCAGTTGTAGCCTATAGGCTTCATTAGCCCACTGTAATATTGAAGGTAAAAATGAACTGATTTGTATACAAACACTAAATTTACACATTTTTTTTAATAATAATAAAGTTATTTGAAATATAAACATGTAAATGGTGGCTGTCATAAAAACCTGCCAGATTTATTCAAACATGCATTCAAAATTGAAGAACATTAAAAATTATAATGAATATGGTGCATATATTTATCAAAATGCTCCTAGAGTTAATATTTCTCGCTGACTGACGAGTTTATGGTCACTGGATGTGTTTTTTCTGAGGTAAATGTGACGTTACATGACATTGTTTACTAACATCTTTCCACGGTTGAAACACTGATTGAGCGACTCCATGTCACATGATACGGACTGCGATAAGTTGTACTCTATCTTTTAACACACTTTCAGACGCTCACTCATGTTTATCTCGCGCTGTAACTGGTATTATTAATGTGGAAGAGAAGATCACGTGCTTCTCTAGAGCTGAGCCAGAGCGATCTCACGCCACAGCGACAAAACGGCATTTATGTTTCTGAATTTCGTAAGAAAATGGACGTAATTTGAAATCTGAGACTTTGTTTCATACCAATAGTAACAAAGCACAAAGATTATTGTGATTTATTGAACAGATTGAGACTGTCTAAACATTTTAGTAGAGTTATTGGTAATGTTTTCTGTGTTTTCGGCTGCAGAGATTAAATCATCGATGCCGACTCGTCATCTCCCGTTTCATTCAGGATTACCTAATCTGAGAATATAAATTTTCCATTGGAATCTGTTTATTCGAAATGTAAAAACATCAAGCTTTCTAAAGCTATATTTCTCATGTCTGTGAGGCGAGTATACGCTGAGTCCCGGTTCATTTATGAGATGTGCTCAAATTCAAGACCGAATTAACAAAAAAGCGTTATTATTTTATAAAAGCACAATGTTTTGTTGTTATTGTGAGTTTACAAAAATAAAAGTAGACCCTTTACAGTTTGCATTACTCTAATCTGTATGACCGAAAATGACGGGTATTTGTAAGTTAAATGCAGTGATGTACCGGCGCCTTTATATCATGTATGTGCCTAATAATAGCGTAATAATAACATCTATCTAGGGTAACATTAGAGCGAGCGACTTGTAAAGCATTAGTGATAAGCCATATTTGAGGTTGATGAATGATAGGCGAATTATTGTATTTCCTGCCATTAACGAACTGTCCGTCATTTCGCCACTTTTTCAAGTTTTTTTTCTGTAACTAAATGACTAATACAATTTTGGTCGACTAATGGCCCTAATTAACATAATTATTCAGACACCTTCTACATTTCTCACATTATCAGAGTTTACATACAGAGTTTACTAGAATACCCTAGCAACTGCCTAGCAACCACCCAGAACACCCTAGCAACACCCTAGCAACCACCTGAACAACACGAATAAGCCATATCTCAGCAGCAGAACATCGTACAGACATGTTTGTTGGCTCGTATGCAATCATGTACCACACTCTAGCAACCGAGTGGCGAGTTTTGCCACTGCAAGCACCATTTCACATTTTCTTCAGGAAAACGGAAATGAGTTTTTTTGACTGGTTTTGTCCGTCCTTCTGTTAGACTGTCTCACACATGAATTATGTTGAATATTTGTCAGCTGTTAAATTTAACTACACAATTAGATAATACCAGTTTAGCTCAACCAATCACCAAGCAATGCGAGTCGGAATCATATTTGGTCGCAAATTTTTATACATTTTACTGGTATGAATAATATTTGGGTATAATGTCACAGTTTACTTTATTTTGCTCTCCTCACTTACATAAATGAACTATAGTGTCCTGATCACACTAGTAAAGAAATGATACCTGGTGTCTGAATAGTTTTTGTTTGACAGTATATAGTCCAAACACAAACCTGCAGGCCGTGAAGCATCTGCTGAGTTCTCTTGTTCCACCTCCTCTCCTCTTGGTCCTGGTCTCCTTGTCCCTCTTCGCCCTGTTGTTTAAAACAAATCCAACAATTATCAGTGACACCAATGTTGGAGCTGCATCGTTAAAAGATCGCGATTCAAACATGCGTGAGCTTATTCAGAAATGATAATGATTCAGCTGCATGTTCTATAAGATCACAGTGAACGCTCAGATCTGCGTATCTACTTTTCAAACACACAGGATCATTATTTCTGTCACAATAATTCAGATTATCACAGAAGTATTGGGATAGTTGAGATATAAACACTGATGTCTGTGGTAGTGATTCAAATAAAGTAAATAACCTTTTGAAAGTAACTTGATGCTTGAGATAAAGATTGTATCTGTTACATCGTTACACCAGTAGGTGGCGACAAGTGACTTTTCAAAAATGTATTTGTCCATCCTGTAATTAAGTAACTGAAGTCTTAATGAGTGAGTCACTGAATCATTCATTCAAGAGAATCATTCAAAAACACTGATTCATCGAGAAATGAAACAAGTCTTAATGAGTGAGTCACTGAATCATTTATTCAAGAGAATCATTTAAAAAAGCTGATTCATCCAGTAATGAAACAAGTGAAGTCTTTATGAGTGAGTCATTGAATCATTCATTCAAGAGAATCATTTAAAAACGCTGATTCATCCAGTAATGAAACAAGTGAAGTCTTTATGAGTGAGTCATTGAATCATTCATTCAAGAGAATCATTTAAAAACGCTGATTCATCCAGTAATGAAACAAGTGAAGTCTTTATGAGTGAGTCATTGAATCATTCATTCAAGAAAATCAAAAACGCTGATTCATCCAGAAATGAAACACGTGAAGTCTTTATGAGTGAGTCATTGAATCATTCATTCAAGAGAATCATTTAAAAACGCTGATTCATCCAGTAATGAAACAAGTGAAGTCTTTATGAGTGAGTCATTGAATCATTCATTCAAGAGAATCATTTAAAAACGCTGATTCATCCAGTAATGAAACAAGTGAAGTCTTTATGAGTGAGTCATTGAATCATTCATTCAAGAGAATCATTTAAAAACGCTGATTCATCCAGTAATGAAACAAGTGAAGTCTTTATGAGTGAGTCATTGAATCATTCATTCAAGAAAATCAAAAACGCTGATTCATCCAGAAATGAAACACGTGAAGTCTTTATGAGTGAGTCATTGAATCATTCATTCAAGAGAATCGTTCAAAAACGCTGATTCATCCAGTAATGAAACAAGTGAAGTCTTTATGAGTGAGTCATTGAATCATTCATTCAAGAGAATCGTTCAAAAACGCTGATTCATCCAGAAATGAAACAAGTGAAGTCTTTATGAGTGAGTCATTGAATCATTCATTCAAGAGAATCATTTAAAAACGCTGATTCATCCAGTAATGAAACAAGTGAAGTCTTTATGAGTGAGTCATTGAATCATTCATTCAAGAGAATCATTTAAAAACGCTGATTCATCCAGTAATGAAACAAGTGAAGTCTTTATGAGTGAGTCATTGAATCATTCATTCAAGAAAATCAAAAACGCTGATTCATCCAGAAATGAAACACGTGAAGTCTTTATGAGTGAGTCATTGAATCATTCATTCAAGAGAATCGTTCAAAAACGCTGATTCATCCAGTAATGAAACAAGTGAAGTCTTTATGAGTGAGTCATTGAATCATTCATTCAAGAGAATCGTTCAAAAACGCTGATTCATCCAGAAATGAAACAAGTGAAGTCTTTATGAGTGAGTCATTGAATCATTCATTCAAGAAAATCATTCAAAAACGCTGATTCATCCAGTAATGAAACAAGTGAAGTCTTTATGAGTGAGTCATTGAATCATTCATTCAAGAGAATCGTTAAAAAAAAAACACTGATTCATCTTCACAAGTCTTTATGAGCAAGTCATTAAATCATCAAAAGATTTTTTATTAACGAATTAAATATTTCTTAAATCGACTGCAGCAACTGCATTAACATTTCGTCAGAATATATACGGTTTAGTGATATTTAGTTTAGTCGTCTATTCAGAATCGTGAACTATTTTGAGAGATTTTCTTCCAGCTGTAAATGCCGAGTGCCTCACCTCTTCGTCGCTGTCGTCCTTGTCCTTGTCCTTGCCCTTGTCGTCTAACAGGTCCAGTTCTGGCACCAGTGAAGAGAGGTTTGTGATGTCCTCAGGAGGAAGATCCACTTGGGGCATCTCCAGCTCATGGGAAAGGACCGACTGATCCACGGGCTGAAGCGTCTGATCCAACACTTCCATTTGCTGGAACCACAATTGTGCACTGTTAGGCTCGGCTTCAAAACCTTTACCAGCCCTCTGGCGCTCTTCGGTCATTTTTGACCGAAAAATGTTACTTTTTTTTTTCTTACTTCATTGGAATGGTACGAAACTTGGTAAAGGTTTTGGCACTTGAAAAAAAAAAAAAAATATCATGGACATGATTCAAAAAGGTTAAATGGTCCTATAAAAAATAGTCACTTGTGCTCCTCGCGGTCAAAAATGAGCGCATTGGAAATGAATGGGAGACGAATTTCATCTAGTGGAAGCTTTTGGTACTGCAGCCGAACAACATCTGACCGAAAGCTCTTTTTTTTTTTTTTAGATAAAGCTCAAATTTTGAACAACTCATTTAGATTTATGGCTTTGAGTAGTAAAACGTGATTTTTGAAAATATACATTTCATATAAAAATTACACATAAAATTCTGTTTCTTTTTAAGTTCACTTTTTAAACTTTTTTCACTTCAGCAATAATCTGCCAAGTGTCGTCTCTGAAAAGAGATCAAACTTACATCTGTCGCTCTAAATAATTCAAGATTTACCACAGTTTAAGTCTGAAATTAAATTTTCAGGTCTGTTTAAAAGTGAATAAATGTATTATAAATACAGCGTTAATATCATTTAGAATTTTTTAAAAATCCCCTAAAAATAAAAAATATTAAATAAAAAAACATTTTCAAACTAAAATATAGTACATTCATTCCATTGACCAAACAAAAACAAAAAATCTGTCATTTTTGCCGTCACGCGAAGAGCACCAGAGGGCTGGGCAGAGTGATAATCTGTAGGGATGGACTAATACCATTTTGGAGCCGATACCGAGTATCGGATTGGCACATCCCTAATGATCTGGTTGATTTAAGTTAACTTACAGGCAACGCTGCTTCTTTCTCGAGCGACTTGCGCTTGATTCCCCGCTGGCGAGATGGAGGCGGCATCATGGACTCGTCGAGAGCGGTTCTGCTGCCCTCCATAGAGGACGCCTGAAGCAAACTGTGCTCCTCCATGATGGTCTGATCTGTCGGCACAAAAAATGCTTTTAAATGACTTCTACACTAATGTATTAAAGCCAGGGGCTTTCAATCTTTTAGATGATACTGAACCCCCAAACACAGAGTTTGTACAGAGACTGTAACATGTAATTCCAGGACTTTTTAAGCACTATGTTCACTGCCTCTGCAGGAGCTCGTATCTGAAGCAGGGTTCAATCCGTTCATTGCGTCTGTCACGTGACAAATGAACGAAAGACTCGAAAAGTAATTATTTATGCTCCCTGTAAATTATTTCTGACTGCATTTTAATGATTTCTTAATTCAGAATATGATCAATATTGCATAGGTGGATGTTTTCGGGGAATTTGGCTGTTAAAAGTATAACATTTAAAGCCACTTAAATGAACGAATTGATTTGAAAAAAGATCCGTTCATTTTGATGAAGGAGATCGAACAAGAGAGTCAGTAAAATTATCTCATCACTAATGAATGATATTGCATTTCTGTCAACAGATCCTCCTAAATAATAATACACAACGCACGTTTAAGCTACAGTAGCTGTGGTTGTGTAGCGACGCAAAAGCTTACCAATCACGTCACTCCTGTGACCCAGCGGCTCCTCTCTGGGCACTTCTGGGTTCTCCAGCTCCTTCAGGAAGTCCTCGAGACTATCCGCTTCTCCTCCCTTCCTCCTCTTCCTCAGCTCATCAGGCACCAGTGGAGTCAAGCAGCGAGTGAACATCTGCAACACACACATTCACTGTGATTTCAGCCCTGGGCTTTAACACACTGATGTTAAAGGGATAGTTCACCCAAAGATGAAAATTAGCCCATGAGTTATTCACCATCAAGTCATCCTTGGTGTATATGACATTCTTCTTTCAGACGCATACAATCAGAGTTATATAAAAAAAATGGCCTGGCTCTTCCAAGCTTTATAATGGCAGTTAATGGCAGTTTCTGTTTTGAAGTCCATAAAAGTGCATCTATCCATCATAAAAGTGCATCTATCATCATATAAGTGCATCTATCATCATATAAGTGCATCTATCCATCATAAAAGTGCATCTATCATAAAAGCACATCTATCCATCATATAAGTGCATCTATCCATCATAAGTGCATCTATCCATCATAAAAGTGCATCTATCATCATAAAAGTGCATCTATCCATCATAAGTGCATCTATCCATCATAAAAGTGCATCTATCCATCATAAAAGTGCATCTATCATAAAAGCACATCTATCCATCATAAAAGCGCATCTATCCATGATAAGTGCATCTATCCATCATAAAAGTGCATCTATCCATCATAAAAGTGCATCTATCATCATAAAAGCACATCTATCCATCATAAAAGCGCATCTATCCATCATAAAAGTGCATCTATCATCATAAAAGTGCATCTATCATCATAAAAGCACATCTATCCATGATAAGTGCATCTATCATCATAAAAGTGCATCTGTCCATCATAAAAGCGCATCTATCCATCATAAAAGTGCATCTATCATCATAAAAGCACATCTATCATCATAAAAGCACATCTATCCATGATAAGTGCATCTATCATCATAAAAGTGCATCTATCATCATAAAAGCACATCTATCCATCATAAAAGCGCATCTATCCATGATAAGTGCATCCATCCATCATAAAAGTGCATCTATCATCATAAAAGTGCATCTATCATCATAAAAGCACATCTATCCATCATAAAAGCGCATCTATCCATGATAATTGCATCTATCCATCATAAAAGTGCATCTATCCATCATAAAAGTGCATCTATCATCATAAAAGTGCATCTATCCATCATAAGTGCATCTATCCATCATAAAAGTGCATCTATCATAAAAGCACATCTATCCATCATAAAAGCGCATCTATCCATGATAAGTGCATCTATCCATCATAAAAGTGCATCTATCATCATAAAAGCACATCTATCCATCATAAAAGTGCATCTATCCATCATAAAAGTGCATCTATCCATCATAAAAGTGCATCTATCCATCATAAAAGTGCATCTATCCATCATAAGTGCATCTATCCATCATAAAAGCGCATCAATCATCATAAAAGTGCATCATCATAAAAGTGCATCTATCCATCATAAGTGCATCTATCCATCATAAGTGCATCTATCCATCATAAAAGTGCATCTATCCATCATAAAAGCGCATCAATCATCATAAAAGTGCATCATCATAAAAGTGCATCTATCCATCATAAGTGCATCTATCCATCATAAGTGCATCTATCCATCATAAAAGTGCATCTATCCATCATAAAAGCGCATCAATCATCATAAAAGTGCATCATCATAAAAGTGCATCTATCCATCATAAGTGCATCTATCCATCATAAGTGCATCTATCCATCATAAAAGTGCATCTATCCATCATAAAAGCGCATCATCATAAAAGTGCATCTGTCTATCATAAGTGCATCTATCCATCATAAAAGTGCATCTATCATAAAAGTGCATCTATCCATTAAAAGTGCATCTATCATCATAAAAGTGCATCTATCCATCATAAAAGTGCATCTATCCATCATAAAAGTGCATCTATCCATGATAAAAGTGCATCTATCCATGATAAGTGCATCTATCATCATAAGTGCATCTATCCATCATAAAAGTGCATCTATCCATCATAAAAGTGCATCTATCCATGATAAAAGTGCATCTATCCATGATATAAGTGCATCTATCATCATAAAAGTGCATCTATCCATCATAAGTGCATCTATCCATCATAAAAGTGCATCTATCCATTAAAAGTGCATCTATCATCATAAAAGTGCATCTATCCATCATAAAAGTGCATCTATCCATCATAAAAGTGCATCTATCCATCATAAAAGTGCATCTATCCATCATAAAAGTGCATCTATCCATCATAAAAGTGCATCTGTCCATCATAAGTGCATCTATCATCATAAGTGCATCTATCCATCATAAAAGTGCATCTATCCATCATAAAAGTGCATCTATCCATCATAAGTGCATCTATCCATCATAAAAGTGCATCTATCCATTAAAAGTGCATCTATCATCATAAAAGTGCATCTATCCATCATAAAAGTGCATCTATCCATCATAAAAGTGCATCTATCCATCATAAAAGTGCATCTATCCATCATAAAAGTGCATCTATCCATGATAAAAGTGCATCTGTCCATCATAAGTGCATCTGTCCATCATAAAAGTGCATCTATCCATGATAAAAGTGCATCTATCCATCATAAAAGTGCATCTATCCATCATAAAAGTGCATCTGTCCATCATAAAAGTGCATCTATCATCATAAAAGTGCATCTATCCATCATAAAAGTGCATCTATCCATCATAAGTGCATCTATCCATCATAAAAGTGCATCTATCCATCACCAAAACAGAAACAGCCATTCACTGCCATTATAAAGCTTGGAAGAGCCAGGATATTTTTTTATATAACTCTGATTATATTCATCTGAAAGAAGAATGTCATAAAGACCTAGGATGGCTTCAGGGTGAGTACTGTAAATCATGAGCTAATTTTAATCTTTGGGAGAACTATCCCTTTAAAAGAGACGCAGGACCAGCCCATCACCTTCAGCAGACGCCCGTTCCAGAGAGGTTGAGCCGGCAACGAGAACAGCTTCTCTACGCCTCCAGTCTCCTTCCACATCATCAGCTTCTTAGTGGGAGGAGCCAAATCCAGCGTGGTGACGATATCGGAGTAATCGCTCAACTGGGCCCGGATGGTCTTGCTGTCCAACTCCTTCAGGCTGTCCACGATGAGCTTCCTCTTTCTCTTAGCCTTGGTTTCTTTCACTGAGGACGCACAACAAGTGTTTTATTAAGTGATATTCAGGCACAAAATTTACAGTTAATATTGATTACGTAAACAAGCTAAGTGATGTACCCTCATCCTTCCCTCGCGTTTTGTTCTAAAATTACTAAAATTTTACCTAAGTTTTTTTTGTCCAGAATGCTTATTTTATTTCATTTTGATAATATTTTTTCGACTTTTTATGCATTTCTTTTTTATTTTATTCACTTTTAAATGACTAGATTTGATCAATAAATAATAAATAAATAGCAATTTAAGCACATTCCTCACATTCTTTCAACTTAAATTCAAAATACTGTGATGCATGAACCTTTTAATTCAGCTCAAAATATTTTACATTGGGTTTCTTGAAGTTTTAGCATTTTTAGTGAGTATTTTTAAGGTTTTCTATGTGTACCGAAGCATTCCTCGCATTCCATTCATGCCTAAGGGGGTCAAATTGACCTGCAAGGAAACGATGTGTAACTTTTTAAAATTTCAATCAAAAAATCCTTGAATCCATAAAAAAAAAAAATAGTGTATTCGTGGTTCAAGTGCAACAAAAGTCCGATGAACACACACAAAAAAAAAGTAGCATTCATTTGTACCAGTAATGTCGATGGGCTCGAGCGCGAAAGCTTCGTCCTCATTGGGCACCAGAGTGGTCTGCTCGGTCTGGTCTGTGGTGTTGGGAAGAGGCTCGACTGGGCCAGACTCTGGACTGTCAGGACCGCCAGGAGCTGAAATAACAAAAAGTGTCATGAGAGGTCAATGGCATTACATTCATACATATCATTTAAAAATGCATATCCTACAGATATTGACTTGACATTTGAAACAAGAAATTTCACATCACAGAAAGGATCCCTGTAAACCCTCATGACTGTATCAGGGTTAGTTTTGCATTTCTTAAATATAAAAAAAAAATGGCATGTAAAAATTTGCTTTCCAACGGTAACCACAAGTTACAAATATTTGTTGGCACGTTATATTACATTTTATTAAAGTAATAACAGTAAATTATGCATAATTACTAAAGCAATCCTTAACCATAACCCTATACTAAGTACATTTTATTATTTATTATTTCTCAGCATTTAATTGTACAACCTTAAAGTTGAGTAAAATACAGAGTAAAATGTGTTTGAAAAACTCACGTCAAGAAATATTAATTTGAGTTCAAAAACTTTTTCCAGAACAAATAAAATATAAAAAAAAAAAAAATCTTTTATAAATTTCTGAGGAAGTTCATTAAGTGGCAAGCAAAATTCAAATAGTAAAAAATAGGTTCTCCATCTTCCTTTTATTAACCTTATTTTTTAAGTAAGAGCAACACGGCTATTTGTACCTTGAATGCGTCTCATCGGCATCCAGTTATTTTAACTGTACAAAAACTGCAAACTGTTATTTTATTATCGTAATTAAACACTGGTTTGTAGCACAAAGAGTTTTACCATTCTCTGCATGATCTTATTCTACCAGTTATTTACTATAGCAGCTGATGAATCAGAAGTTCACACACATTCACAGAAATCCGCTCGATAGATTCACTCAAGAGCCAAGAATGTTTGTGGGATCTACTCACGAGAGAAGTTATCGAAGTCGTCTTCGTCGTCGCCGTGGTCTTGAGGCATCATCACGCTGTCAGTGATGGCAGGAGGATCGTCGAATATTCCTCCACCATCGTCATTGCTCAGAATCTTATCCACTGAAACACACACACACACAGTTCAGCATCACGTGATCATCACGGGGAGGGGAATCTTTTGGCTCATCACGATTCGATTCAAAACGATTCCTGGTCACGATTCGATTCAATATTTTTTTTTACAAACAGTTGTTTAATACAAAATCCTTAATCTATCTTTTCCAAACGGTTGAAGACAATGCCTTTTTTATTTTTTATTGCAGAATGTACATAATTTAAATTCGATATGTGCATAGATTTGATTGTTTCGTGCTACTTTTCTTATTTGACTGCGGTAGACAGTGTAATTAGTCTAGAAGGAAAAAAAAAAATCTACTGAATTAAATGTGAACCTTGAAATGTATTATTTAATTTTTCTTCCCATTTTAGTCAACCCAATATTATAAAACAAATGCCCTTTAAGCGGACTACAATCATTGCACACAGTCTTCTGTAATAAAGAAAGGCAGGCAATTTTACTTTATTTTTGATATTAAAAATAGGAGCAAAGAAGCAAATTATTAAAAATAGGACAAATCCAATAGAAAAAACTAAATACAAATTAAATAAACTAAGTTTTCAGGTAGAGTAGCATATGTTTATTTAACATGGTAGTATTAAGAAATAGGAAATTGAATGGTAACACTTTACAATAAGGTTCATTAATGTATTAACCAACATGAACTAACAATGAGTAATACATTCGTTACAGTATTTATTAATCTGTGTTAATGTTAGTTAATAATAATCCAGCTGTTCATGTTAGTTCACAGTGCAATGTTAACAAATACAACCTTTGATTTTAATAACGTATAAGTAAATGTTGAAATTAATATTAAGTCAGATTAATAAATGCCTTAGTATTGTTCATTATTAGTTCATGTTAACTAAGGTAGTCCTAGTTCACGGCTTATTGTGATTAACTTCAATAACTTTAAGTAACTTTAATTTATATTCCAATAATAACCCCAAGAAATTAGTTACAAATATTTGTTGACACTTTATATTTCATCTTACTAAAGTTATAACATTAAATTTTGCATAATTAAAGCAATACTTAACCCTAACCCTATACGAGGTACATTTTATTAATTACTATTTCTCAGCATTTAATTTAATTTTTTTAATTTCATAACTGCAAATAAAATGTGTTTGAAAATTTAGGATGAAGTCACTCACATGTCAAGAAATTTACATGAGTGCAAAATTTTTTTTCAGAACACATAAAATAAAAAACCCTTTTAAAGTTAAATGTAAAAAGTGAAACGCTTTAGAAAATCGATTTTTGAAATTTGTGAATCGATACAAATCGGTAAAAGATAAAAAAATTTCCCGTGCCTCTAATCACAGGTCAAATCAACATGAACTTACTCAGAATTCCCCCGTCGGTGTTTTCCAGGTTGTTGTCCCCGAAGTCGTCGTAGTCGAGGGTCGTGGGTTTGTCGGGGAGGTGAGCGGGACCAGGCTCCGCTTCCAGGAGCAGGTTCGAGGCAGAAGATCCATGGATGATGTCCACCTCAAAAGCATTCTCCTCTCTCATCATCTCACGATCATCCATGCCAAAGTCACCTGGCATGACATCACAAGTTATGGAGGACATGGACATCGTGACTTATCTTTCTACATTAGGCAACATTTGAAGTGGATCAAAACCTTTCATCAAAGTACTACATGAATTTTGAACAATACCTGTTCTTGTCTTAGGAAAACTTTGATGAACTATCCTGATCCACTTTAAATGTTGACTACTGTCGTATAAATATAAACAGCTTGTGAGTTTTTACCGAAGTCATTGTCGGTCATGAGGCTGATGTTTCCTACTTCCTCCCTCATGGTGATCTCCTCAACACGACTCTGGTTCAGGGTGAACTGCTGTGCTACATCTATATCACTGAAACACACATTTTTCATTTAGAAAGCACAAATATAGGAGGAATAGTTTATCTCTCGGGTTGGGTATCGTTTGAATTTGATCGATTCCTAATTTCGATTCCAACAAGGTTAAAAAAAAAAACTTAGATATCGTTCACATTTAGTCTTATTGCTAAACATTTCATTGTATCTGAATATCATGAACAAAAATCAACAGGTTTAAAAGAACACTTACACAAGGAGCGTTTGCCTGCGGTTTAAAAACACCATAGAAAAACAACTAGCCGAACTAATATAAGCTTCAAGCATTATTAAAGACAAGTAAACACTCAGTTATTAAAAAAGAACAAATATAAAATTAACAAATCACAACAAATAGATACAACTGAACAAAGATGTGATTGAAATAAACAGTGTTTTAAGATTTTCAGGTATTCAGGTACAGAAATTGTAATCAAATGTAAAATAACACACTTTATAAATAAAATATACATTACAAATATAGTTACAAAAGTTATTCAGTCAAGAGCGAGTGAATTTTCTCTTAGTCTTCTGTTGTTTGATTAGTGTTATTATAGAGAGGGCAGGAATATTAGTACTGTCCCTTTAAGAGCTGCACAGATCCGATATACTGATACACGTGAAGCACAGACAACAGTTTTCTGAATAGTTTAAAGTCATATTGAAATGCTCACAAAGGAATCGATAAGAGGAATTAATTTTTATTTTATAAAAAGTATCCAGTTCCTGACCAAGTTTTTGATTCGAGAATTGGAATCGGTTTTCGATTCTCACCCACATTTATCGCAGAAGCAGGGCTCCAGACTAACTTTTTTTATTAGGAGCGCTGTAGCCCCTGACTTAAAATTTTAGGAGCGCAAGCAGAAAATTTAGGGGCACACCTTCACATTTTCCCCCTAAATAACTAGTACTGACAAATGCTTTGATAATAAATAGACTTAACGTACAGAAATTATGGTGCAGTTTTATTTTAAGATCACAGGGCTCCAGACTTTTGAAACATCTGAGGGCAGCGGCACTAAGTTCTACTGAAAGTGTTTGGTAGCACTGTGGGATGACAAAGCTCTGAGCTTAATTTGAGGTGTTAACTTTAATTATTATCATTCATAATGTCTTAATATTAATTCAAAAGCAAAATGAGTGACAAAATAGTGAAAATAGCCAATAAGCGCCCTTACCATGTTTACCATTACCATGTTTACAATGGTAATTTAGTCTTTTTTTTTTTTTTTTTTTTTTTTCCTACTTCTTGAAACCTTCAGTTTTATAAATCGATACAATCTTTAAAGGATGAACAAAAATGTTTTGGTCAACACATTAAAAATAACATTTAAATATGATATAGTTTTGAAGTGCTGGAAAAAGATGTGTAGGCTACTTTTATAATCACAGTATACCATAGTTATAGTTATGCCTGGGTCAGATTACACAATTGTTTTGTCTGTTACGATAGTCACTGTGTCAGATTACACGATTTTGACTCCTAAAAATCTTGTCATGTCGTGGACAAGAAACATGTCAGACTACACGTTGCTTTCTAACCAGTCATCGCGAGCCGTCTCACACACTCATTCACTCGCACATATTACACACGCACTCACTCACATACACGCACTCACACACACACACTCACTCTCGCTTGCGCACGCACACACACACTCACTCACTCGCGCACACACTCACACGCTCACTCTCGCTCACTCACTCACACTCATTCACTCTTGACGGAAACCGTCATGGAGGACCGTTAAAAAATTAAACATGCTAGTCTTTTTGTCGTGAATCATCGCAGACGCGACGTCGGTTGTCGCCCACTATGACACACTATACGAGATGAAATTTACTGGTCGCACATGTGCGACTGGATGTAAAATTCAGTCGCACACTCTCAAATTTTGGTCGCAGTCTGGAGCCCGAGAAGCATGATAGATAATTGTAAAAAAAATAATGTGTAGTTTTATATCAAGCAAAATCATCACAATTTCAATGAAAATGACCCATACACTTAGTCTTAATATAGACTGAATATGAAAAAATTTAAAAACACAAGCGTCTCTTACTCCAGATCAGGAAGAGGCTGGTCAAAATCGTGGAACTCCTCTGGTAAAGTGATGGCGTTGTACGCAGCCTCACGGTTGTCTTCTGGCAGATCAACGACACCTGGAAACACACAATGCATTGCAGTAAATATAACCAGGCAAACCCAGCTGGCTCCGAAATGAATACTTTTACTGTTACAGGTTTTTAGATTCAATACCTGGGCGGAAAGCCATTTTGATCTTGATAAACGCTTCGTTACAATCAGCCAGAAGATATTTGGCTTTTCTGTGGTAGATCCTCACCACGCCCAGGAGAAGATGACCAGATGTACGCAGAGCCATTTTCACCTATTTATTAGAGTAGAAAAAACAGAATTAGCACATGCATGAACACACACCACTCAAAAGCACACAACATGTGAACACACACCACTCAAAAGCACACAACATATGAACACACACCACTCAGAAGCACACAATATATGAACACACACCACTCAAAAGCACACAACATATGAACACACACCACTCAAAAGCACACAATATATGAACACACACCACTCAAAAGCACACAACATATGAACACACACCACTCAAAAGCACACAATATATGAACACACACCACTCAAAAGCACACAACATATGAACACACACCACTCAAAAGCACACAACATATGAACACACACCACTCAAAAGCACACAACATATGAACACACACCACTCAAAAGCACACAACATATGAACACACACCACTCAAAAGCACACAACATATGAACACACACCACTCAAAAGCACACAACATATGAACACACACCACTCAAAAGCACACAACATATGAACACACACCACTCAAAAGCACACAATATATGAACACACACCACTCAAAAGCACACAACATATGAACACACACCACTCAAAAGCACACAACATATGAACACACACCACTCAAAAGCACACAACATATGAACACACACCACTCAAAAGCACACAATATATGAACACACCACTCAAAAGCACACAATATATGAACACACACCACTCAAAAGCACACAATATATGAACACACACCACTCAAAAGCACACAACATATGAACACACACCACTCAAAAGCACACAATATATGAACACACACCACTCAAAAGCACACAATATATGAACACACACCACTCAAAAGCACACAACATATGAACACACACCACTCAAAAGCACACAACATATGAACACACACCACTCAAAAGCACACAATATATGAACACACACCACTCAAAAGCACACAACATATGAACACACACCACTCAAAAGCACACAACATATGAACACACACCACTCAAAAGCACACAACATATGAACACACACCACTCAAAAGCACACAACATATGAACACACACCACTCAAAAGCACACAACATATGAACACACACCACTCAAAAGCACACAACATATGAACACACACCACTCAAAAGCACACAACATATGAACACACACCACTCAAAAGCACACAACATATGAACACACACCACTCAAAAGCACACAACATATGAACACACACCACTCAAAAGCACACAATATATGAACACACACCACTCAAAAGCACACAACATATGAACACACACCACTCAAAAGCACACAACATATGAACACACACCACTCAAAAGCACACAACATATGAACACACACCACTCAAAAGCACACAACATATGAACACACACCACTCAAAAGCACACAACATATGAACACACACCACTCAAAAGCACACAACATATGAACACACACCACTCAAAAGCACACATGCAGCAGAAAGACGCACCTTTGGTGAGATGATGCTCTCCACGCTGCTTTCCAGGTTGCATTCAAAGACGTGTGCTTTGGTCAGTTTTTTGTCCCAATGGGCCGCCAGCCAGATCTTGGCCAGCGGCCCACGTTTACTGAGGACGAAGTGGGCGTAAAACATTGCCCTGGTGTCTGGTCAATCCTCTGAGACCCTCTCTGCTACACCTGGGGGAGGACAGAACAGGATTCATTCAAAACTAGGACTACAATAAAGTCTCATGCACTTCAGCATGCCACAGATGTTATCTCACGGCAACTCACTAGGGCTTGAGACACAGTATAATGCAGATTAATCTAAAACATGCATACGTCAAATCTTACGCAAGCAATCACAAATACATCTTTAGATTGACTGTATTGCAATGCTTAGCTTACATTGCCCGCCTTTACACCAACATTAAAACATGACGAAATCGAGGTAAAACACACTTCCACGGCCCCAAAACGCCACATAATCCAATGCAAAGTTTTTAAAAAGGTTTAATGCACGCAAAATATGACAAAAAAATGCATTTATTAACGATGCAAAACAAATGCGTTATTTTCCACACAAGCGTTTGGCTAAGTTGTTGCTTAGCAAGCTGAGCTAGTTAGCTTTAAAGAACCAACGCTTATATCACTTTACACATATATACATGATTATAAATTATTTTTCTTTGTCACATATAACGATTTAAAGTTACAACGGATTTATATTTAAATACAGCTTGCACAGCCAGGTTATTTTCAAGCTATCGTTAGCAATTAGCATTAGCCAACTGTTGATTAGCAACGGCGTCAAATTGAATTCTCCTGCTCGTAAATTAGACTTCACACGCAAATGAATCCGCAATAATACACATTTTCCATAACGTACCATTCAAAATATGTTATCCGTGTTGATTGCGGCCAGGCTTTTCTCTCCCCTCCCGCGGAGAGAAGTTAGCAAGCGCTTCCTCTCATTGAATCCGATCAAGATGGCGCGCGCTCTCGGCGGGATGTTTACAGTCAAAATTTGGCGGAGGGAGGAGCTTCGTCAGTGATTGACAGGCCGTGGCTGCAGTGGAAGCTGCCGGTGGGCGGGGCTTGGCTGGTGATTGACAGGAAGCGGCTGCAGTGGAAGCTGCCGGTTGGGCGGGGCTTGGCTGGTGATTGACAGGAAGTGGCTACAGTAGAATCTGCCGGAGGGCGGGGCTTGGCTGGTGATTGACAGGAATATGCTACAGTAGAATCTGCCAGTGGGCGGGGCTTGGCTGGTGATTGACAGGTCGTGGCTGTCGTGGAGCGGTTGGCAGAGGGCGGTGTTGTGTTACTAAACGAACAATGGCTACAGGAAGTCGAACTGTAATGTAATGCTGTTCTTTTGAACTTTCTATTAATCAAAGAATCCTGAAATAAAAATGTAAATAACTGTTTTCAACATATATAATAATGAAAAATGTTTCTTGATCATCAAATCATCATGATTTCTGAAGGATCATGTGACACTGAAGACTGGAGTAATGATGCTGAAAATTCAGCTTTGATCACAGGAATAAATTACACTTTACTATATATTCACATAGAAAACAGATATTTTACATTGTAATAATATTTCACAATATTACTGTTTTTTTGTTTTTGTTTTTTTTATCAAATAAATGCAGCCTTGGTGAGCAGAAGAGACTTCTTTTAAAAACATTACAAATCTTACCGATGCAAAACCTTTGACTGGGAATGTATATGTACATGTATGAAGGGATATTCAATAGCAAAAAATATTCCTACAATCCTCTCCCTTATACATGAACAAGCAATAGAAAATGAAAAATATATATCATTAGTCTATTCTCCCATCATCAACATGTAAACATGACCCTCAGACTCTATATTTCCCCTGATGGATGTGCAGCTGAGAGTAATATATTTCACTGCTTGCCTGTATTTTGCTGCAGGCTTTGATTGGCTTCTATTAAGGAGTTGATTCAGTTACCAAAGGCTAGTCATTAAAGGCCCGAGTCTCTTTCACAGTGTTAAGTTGATTTAAATTACGGGGTCGTTCGCTGCAGACCCGAAGCCATTCTCCGCCATTGATCTACTGCGCCTTTGATACCGAGTCTAAATGAATTTAGACCTCAGTGAGTCACGATGGGAATTTTTAGAAGACACATTTTAAGATTTCATCGTGGAAGACACTGTGTCACATTAGAAATGCAATGCTTTATTGAAACACTGTAAATGTGACATGGCACAGTCATAAGCATACATTTGTGTGCCTTGATGCTTGAAACTCTATGTAAGTATGTGAGTTTAGTGTCTTCTAGTTTCGTGCATTGATGCATCATTACTTATGCATTGCATTCTCAGCATTAAAGAAGTCCTATTGTGCTTTTTTCCCATGTTCATCTTTATTTAGTGTTTAATGTTGCTTTTTGAGCATGAAAAAGCTCTGCAAAGTTATTCTCTATATCAGTGTCAGTGTTTCTGAACTCCCTGTTTCTTGAACGAACACGTCACAATATTCCTCATTTAAATAATTAATACGCAGAATAAAGGGGCGGGGCCTGGTTGAGTTAGTTAGTAGTGTGTTAAACTGGCGGTTATGGTAAGGGGCGGGGCATTTCCCAAACACACTCGAAGCGCTCGACCAATCACAACACACTGATCCAGCCGACCAATCAGAGCACAGTGTGCTTTTCAGAAGGAGGGGCTTCATAGAGACAGGAACTAAACAGAGCGTTACTGACAGACTGGGAAGAGAGGAGCCGCAACATTGGAGAATATGAGGAGAATAATCAACATTCAAGCAGGAAAACCTGTTCTAGTAGAGCCTGAAAAAAGTCTGACCAAGATGCCCGCAGTGTGAAGTGACTTGCCTATAAAAGGGCCTTTGGAGTGTCTCAGCGTTAACAAAACCCTCAGGTGCCGCAGGTCTGCGTGTTCAATCCTCTTGGCCTCCTCTAATGTCTGTTTGGCATGGTAATGAGAGAGGGTGATGGCATTGCTTAGCATATCAGACACAGTTTGTATTCATTGGGAACAGCTCTGAGAAATGGGACTAATCAAAATGTGCAAATTAAACCTCCCAGTAAATTGATTCCTTTTATCCAATTGAAATTCCACACATGCTGCAGATTCAATTGAAACGTGTGCAAGACACCTATAGGGTTCACAATCTCATATTTACAAGATATGGCCATGACATGTGGTCTGGGTTTTTAGCATTTAATGTAAAATCTCTGTTGTACATCGACCAGGGAGTGTAACATATGTGACCTGATTCATGATTGTGGCCCGAAAACACATTTTGACTTATGATGAATGATTAATAAACAGCTCTGACTTTATATATATATATAAAAAAAAATGTATTATGAGTATTTTATTATGAATATTTTTATTTAAAATAAAAATTTATTATGAGATTTATTCCAAAAAAAGTGTAAAAAAAAAAAAGTAATGCATTTATTATTTAGTGCATATATTTAACAATCTTCTTTTACTGTTTTTTTTAACCACTGATGTTTATTTATGTTTATTATAATTATTACAACAGAAAACATGATCGGCTGCTTCATATGGAAGCCCATTTCCGCCAACAAAAGGAAAAAACAAAACAATATTTAGTGATTACAAAATTATGATATAAAAAGTCACAAATTATGACATTAAAAATAACAATTATGACATTATAATTTTGTTTTTTGTTTTGACTTTTAAGTCATAATTTTGACTTTTTAATCCCATAATTTTGACTTTTTATCTCATGATATTTTAGTATGCCATAATTTTGACATTTTAGCCATAATTAGACTGTCATATTTTAGAATTTTATCTCACAAGTCTTTTAAAATCATATTTTTGACTTTTTATCTCCTAATTATGACTTTTTAATTGTATTTACATGAGCTTCCATAGCTTCGTGCTATAGTGATCTTTTACACTACATCATCAAAATAAAAAAACAATGAATATCATAATAAAACTCACATGATTGTGAAATCTGATATGTCGTATTACCATAATAAATGTAATAAGAATTTATAAAAAAATGAATAAGAATGTAAATGTGTACCTTGAAATGCAATGTAAGTCGCTTTGGATAAAAGCATCTGCCAAATGCATAAATGTAAATGTAAATAAATAACATTAAACATGCAAGTTTTTCTTGGAATTGCATTTCTCTATAAACTGAGATATTTTGATGGAATTGTGCATTAGCATTTTTTTTTTTTCATTGAATATTTGGATATTATGAAATATCTGACAGAGAAATGGTGTAGTATTTCAGAGAGCCGTGTGATAAATGTGGATCGCAGCTCAGATCAGATCATTTGATGAAACCTCTAACGTTTGATTTCAGACTTGGGTCGTTTTCTCAGGAGAAATATAAGATAAGCAAAACTCCATTTGCTCTATGAGAGACACTGGGATATTAAAGAGACCTCAGGTTTAATCAAGCACACGAAACCTTGTAAATATCATGCATCAACATGATTTATTTCTGTGTGTAAAGATGCAGCTGCACACGTCTCAGATGCTAATGAATGTGTGAATCCCAGCACGCTCAAAATGAAGCGTAAGAAACCAGATAAAAATGGAGAAAGGCGGTTCTGAGCATTTATAGGTGAGTGTCAGATGAAAAGGCGCAACTGGAGACCTCAACACTCTGATCTCAATGTGTCTTGATCAAACGTCGGTCTTTTATTATGTGAACACATTGAAACTGGCAGATGTATTTGCATATAAATGGTCTCCATGGCCTG
Source organism: Squalius cephalus (assembly GCF_949319135.1). NCBI lineage: Eukaryota > Metazoa > Chordata > Actinopteri > Cypriniformes > Leuciscidae > Squalius > Squalius cephalus. Next base: position 1,531,038 of record NC_137136.1, read on the forward strand.
CCGTGAAACCGCAGGGCTGGAAACAGTTCTTTTCTAGTGTTAGGTATGGAACTAGGTATTAATATTGCACAAAAAGTCATTATAAGTCAAGCGATTTGAACCCTAAGCATTAAACTTTACCGTGTTACTCATGAATGATGCCTCAAAACATGTGTCTTGTTGAGAAGTGCAATGTTTTATGGACTTTTAGTTTGTATTTCATTGTTTCCCTGCTTCCTTTGTTCCACATTTCCCCACTTCGTTTTTTTTTTCTTAGGTTACTGATTATGCCGTTGTTTGTTGCTATGGTTACTAATTGCTTTCCACACCTGTTTCTTGTTCAGTTTTTTTCTCATGTATTTAAGCCCTCAGTTTAGTTCTCCTCAATGTCTTTGCTTTAGTGAAGCTGTTCCTTGATTCCTGCCTTCTGGATTGCCTTCTTAGCCTTTGTTTTTGTAAATGATTTCACGCAACAATGTACTAAAAAAAAAGAAAAAAAAAGTTTTTCCTTTGTTTTTTTGTTTTTGTTTTTTTGTGTACAGACCACATTGTTGTCAAAACGATCCCTGTTCACAAGGATCCGTGAAAATGACTAGAAACGCTGTATTCTGCTGCTAGGCCAGTAGATGGCGATGTCACTTTATAAAGAAACACTATGCGCCTGTGCATGATGTCACCGTCAAAGTCCCCCTATAGTCAATCATTGTATCCCTTAAAACTCATCTTTGATCACCAAAATGACATATTTAAAAAAAAATTCCTTGAAAAAAAAATTTCTTCATGCCTTAAAATATCTTGAATGTAACTCGACACCCTTGCCTCATTTAGTATACGCAGATCTATGAATATGCAAATGAGCCCCGCCTCCACGCACTCACTCAGCTCAGAGATCCACTGGTTGGCGATCACACGTTGATCTGATTGGTTACAAGGTAGTTTGTGACGTCAGAAACACCAGCGATTTCAAAGCGTGTTTTTGAGACTGTCTTTGGTTCACTGCAGTTTTAAGGAGGAAATACTCAGCAATGCTGTCGACTTATGAATTTACACATGGTTTGACTTAAAGCACATTAAAAACACCACATAGACACATAAACTACATTAAAAACTGGATTTTCACCACAGAGGGAATTTACACAAGTTCGCATTTTTGTAATTGTCAAAAGTTTGTGTTGTCAGGCCCCCAAAAAGCTGCTGTTGTCCTACAAAAAAACAAAAAAACAAAAAACGGCACTTTTGTTAAAAGGCGTTTACTTGCTAAAAAGTGCATTGTGTGCAACAGGTTTCTCAGATCATGTTGATCATGTAGTCTAAAGGCCTTAGAAATATCACTATGAACTAGCTAATATAAAATAGTTAATGTTTCTGAAGGCAACCTTCATTGAAGTTCATTGAACTCAAAAATAGTTTCTCGGAAAGTTGACAGTTTTTTACCCGACTCTAAATTCAGATGCTATCACAGTCGTGTATCAGCCTGTTCATTCTTCAAACACACCGAGAGATTAGACGAAGCCTTTAGCAGTTCTGTTGATATGATGCTATTCTCCATGTACACTCACTGGCACAAGAAAGCAACGAGGGAAGCCGGTGTTAACATGCCTTTGACAGTCAGATTATTTCTACCTCCGTATTGACGGATGGCTACGCAAATAAATCTGCCACAGATTTTATACGGAAAGATCTAGATCTCGGAGGATTATAACACAAAGGCACGTTGTCTTTACATCTGTTATATGCTTGTGTAGTCATTCATATCTAGGCCGGACTGTTCACATAAATGCTTGCTTGCTAATTGTATCTCGTTTCAGTGTTGTGATGTGCTCACGGCACCATGTAATGCACTTTCGCAAGAGGCTGAAGGTTCGGCTGAAAGCGAATGACAAGCATTAGTATAAACATCCCTAGTTAAACAACCGCTGAATATGAACTTCAACTCAAGCGAAGTGTTTTGGCACATTTTCACATCAGATTTGCCTCTTTGTCAAGCAGTTGGAACGTCAATGCAAACTCTTCATCAGTCCATAAATATCTGTAACCGCAGTGAAATGCTTTCACAAACACATTTTCTTGAGTGTTGATGTATTTCCTGTCCTGCTGCCAAACCTTAGCGAGTTGACTATGTAAACAGCATTTTAAAGCACCATATGTAATCCCAGAATGAATTTCAGTGTTCTATGAAAGCTTGTTTATGCAACAGAATAAATAAAAAAAGTTAATTGCGACTTTTTATCTCACAATTGCGTGATATAAAGACAGAATTGCGTGATATAAAGTGAGAATTGCGTGATATAAAGTCATAATTGTGTGTTATAAAGTCAGAATTTTGTTATAAAGTCAGAATTTTGTTATAAAGTCGCAATTGTGTGTTATAAAGTCAGAATTTTGTTATAAAGTCAGAATTGCGTGATATAAAGTCAGAATTTTGTTATAAAGTCGCAATTGTGTGATATAAAGTCACAATTGTGTGTTATAAAGTCAGAATTTTCTTATAAAGTCGCAATTGCGTGATATAAAGTCATAATTTTGTTATAAAGTCAGAATTGCGTGATATAAAGTCAGAATTGTGTGATATATAGTAAGAATTTTGTTATAAAGTCACAATTGTGTGATATAAAGTCACAATTGTGTGTTATAAAGTCAGAATTTTGTTATAAAGTCAGAATTGTGAGATATAAAGTGAGAATTGCGTGATATAAAGTCGCAATTGTGTGTTATAAAGTCAGAATTTTGTTATAAAGTGAGAATTGTGTGATATAAAGTGAGAATTGTGAGATATAAAGTGAGAATTGCGTGACATAAAGTCGCAATTGTGTGATATAAAGTCAGAATTGTGTGATATAAAGTCAGAATTGTGAGATATAAAGTGAGAATTGCGTGACATAAAGTCGCAATTGTGTGTTATAAAGTCAGAATTTTGTTATAAAGTCAGAATTGTGTTATAAAGTCAGAATTGCGTGATATAAAGTCAGAATTGTGTTATAAAGTCAGAATTGCATGAAATAAAGTCACAATTGTGTGACATAAAGTCTCAATTGTGTGTTATAAAGTCTCAATTGCGTGTTATAAAGTCTCAATTGCGTGTTATAAAGTCAGAATTGTGTGTTATAAAGTCACAATTGCGTGTTATAAAGTCAGAATTGTGAGATGAAAAGTATTTTTTCCTTAGAATTGGAAATTTTTACAATTCGCTGTGTTTATATCTCACAAATTAGTCAGAATTACGAGATGTAAACTCGAATTAGCGAGAGAAGAAAGTAAGAATTAAGAGTTTATTTCTCACAATTGAGTTTATATCTCACAATTCTGACTTTATGTAATGTAAACTCGCAATTGTGAGATAAAAAGTCCGAAATATCCTTTAAAATGTTTTATTCTGTGGCAGAAACAAGCTTCCATAAAGTTCAGTCAAGGTAAAATAAAATAAAACATTTTACACAACAGATATGCATGCTTATCATTAGCTTAGCAACATGTGAATGCCAAACGCACATTAATTCACAATCTTAAGCATAAAAAACATGTAAAATACCACAGATTTGTAGGGAAAATGAAAGATGTGGGTTGCATCAAAATGTAGGAAAAACTTAATATTCCAGTAGCCTGTTTCGCTCCTTGTCTCAATCAGGTGAAGAACCTGAGGTAATGTTTACACATATTGAATCATGGCAATCATTCACTCCGAGTCTGACACTTGTTTTTGTTCCGGCTCATTTGTTGTGTTATTAATAACACTCTTTCACTGTAAGTCAAAGAATATATGATTAAGAAGTTGTCAGCTGTTTTCCTCCATCGATATTCTCAACCGATGATCCGTATGTTACATTATTCCTGCGGTTTCCCAATCCCACATATCTGCTGGAGATCAGAGCCCTGCATAAGAGAAACCTGACATTAACTAAAGTTTTTATGGTTCACAGACACTTAACACACACTCTATGCCAATAGACTATTCTCAGTTAGCTGAAGGAAATTTCCTCAATGAACTGCTTAATATTCCCGGAGGGAAAACCGGTGTTATAGTGCAAGACTTTCTTTCTTGTATTGTTTATGTATGTACAGATTACAGAGATATAAATTAGCAGCTTCTAGGTTTGTCATCACATAATCAGATAAACTAATATAAAATGTGGGGCTATCTAAAAATTAGTTAGATGAAGCCAAGCCAGTCTTCCTTGCATCTGCATAAAGTCTATTTCTCAACTTTTCTGGCCAAGAATTGCCTAAATTTGGGCCGTTCACACAGAGTGCGTTTTCCATTCCAGTCATAATCTTCCATTGTGCTAGACGGACATGTTTGACCGCTGCGTCTCGCGTCTATTTGCATTAAAACTTTTCAAATTTAAAAACAACGCCACACCCCCAAAGCCCCTAAAGGAAAAAAATATGAGATGGAGGAAAAATTATCTTTCCCTGAGAAACTTTGCACTTGCAAAACGTTTTGCGTTCCAGTGAGAAAGTTAGTTAAAACAAGCAACCATTTTTCCTTGTGCACTGTCACTGACCTGCGTCTCTCGTTCTAACAGCGTGAACCCACGCTAGGGTACGTTTACACAGCAACTATGTACTAAAAACGAAATGTTTTCCTTTGCAATTTTTGCATACAGGCGACGATGCTGTCAAAACGATCCAGTTCACACGGATCCACGAAAATGACTAGAAACGCTGTATTCTGCTGCCAGGCCAGTAGATGGCGATGTCACTTGGTAAAGAAACGCAATGCACCTTCAGACTACTGAACGCGTATACCAAGCGGCAACCTCCCTGTCCATGCCTGTCTCCATAGACGGGCTCTGCTGTCTCTCTCTTGAAACCAACACGGAAGTGAATTCAAGGGCAATTCATCGACTGGCCACTAGAGGCTGGCTGCAGAAGTGAGTCAAATCTGTATCTCCCCCATGTTAAAATACCCAACTTTACAGCAGAAAAAAAGCCTGGAGCAAAAAGTGGCTTTGGTCTATATAGCTTATTTTTCCCTTCATGACGACTCTGAAAGGGGTGAATTTTTTTTATAATTCATCCGTTTAAATTATAATAAGCCTTAAAATTTCTGCATAATACGCTGATTTCACGCAGCCGCCATTTTGAAATCGAAAGTGAGGCTCCGGTGGGAAAAACCCCGGAAGTAAAGATAAACAACAATGCCTTTGGACTACCAACCTGAAGCTGCTGCCGCGATTTACACTATTGGATGTTAATATCCAATATAGGATATAGTTCATTCCTGCTTCTTTTTTTACTTTCTGAATTATATAAAAAAATATTTTATTTATAAATGAATTTCACTGTATATAGTCTAAAGTATAAAAGAAATGTATGTACAGTTTTAGAATTGACACAACATCATTAAACACAACAATACGCCATCGCATTCACGACTCTCCTGTGATTAAAGGCGACACTTCCGGTTTTCTTCCCACCGGAGCCTCGCTTTCGATTTCAAAATAACGGCTGCGTGAAATCAGCGTATTAAGGGTGTGTCCACTTTTGAGTGACAGGTGGATTCCCGCTGCTGTGGTCATTAGCCATTTGTCTGCTGTCTGTTAGCCGTCACGTTACCTCAGCTCATTGTCTGACTGTAAAAATAAATAAATTCGGGAGTGACACGCTGCCAAGATGGCGACGGTCGGCCACGCCCACTTTAGGCTTCAAAAACGGTCTTCAGAAACCTACGGGTGACGTCACGGACACTACTACACATGCACATGATGATTTGTAGTTTACACTGAGACTATTTTCAAAAACTTGCACTTTTTTACGCCGTATTATTCAAAGTTTGCATTTTCAGACTGCCAAAACACAGTTGTCATGTAAATGAACGGCCAAAACACATAAAAAGTTTTTAATTTAAATTTTTTTTTTTTTCGTCTCTTTTAGGCGCATGTTTATCTGAAGAAGAAAAAATCCCCAATAATAAACTGCCATAAAAAAAAAAATAGGCTACTTTTTTTTTTTTTTTTTTTTTAAACATCAACTAACTTTGTCATAAAAATCCCAAAGTAAGAAGAGCAGGGCCTGAGGGGGGGATTTTGGGTCCGAGGCTCAGACTCATCTAAAATCTACATGTCAAATCAACAGCCCACGGTGGCGAAGGCATGCTAATGATGCTTAATGATGACGGCTCCACTGCAGATAATAGCTTCTTAGGTTCTGCTGAGGCTGTTGGGGAGTTTAAAAGCCCCTGCACTGGTCATGTTGTCCTGAGGGTCCGGAGATTCACTTTGAGCCTGTATTCTGCTCTAATGGCATCAGGGATTAACCCAGGGATTCATTTCATTATCGAAAACACCATTGCATTCACTTTCTCTGGACAAACAAAAACAGAATCTTCCCTTTCCGACTAAACGGTAAATGTGTGCATGGTAGGCGATGCATAAATGCACATCTGTATATATATGCATAATGCATGATGCATAATATGTTGCTTGATGCATAATATGATATATATACATTTATGCATCTATATATATGGATTGACAGTGACCAAAGCCTTACTTTGAAAATCAGATCACCGCAGACAGCAACATAGTGTCGGCCCAGGTCCGGCCCACATCTGGGCCGTGTGGAGGCCATGTGTACTGGATGTGGGCCGGATCTGGGCCCACAGAAGTTTGTGCTTACATATAAATGTGTTTGTACTGTGTAATCATTTTGTAAATACAACCATATGCATGTATATATTTAAGAAATTTTGCATGTATACTGTTTATATACATTGCATATATTATATTATATTATATATATATATATATATGAAGAGTTCATATGCAAAAGCCTCTAAGTGCCATCTGAAATTTTCTTCTAGCATGATCATTTTTATCAAGCTCGTATATTTAAGTTCAGTAATTTCACTTTAATGGCCATGAAAATTACCTATTAATTGTCATTTAAGTGAAATTACTGAACTTAAATATACGAGCTTGATAAAAATGATCATTAGAAGAAAATTTCAGATGGCACTTAGAGGCTTTTGCATATGAACTCTTCAAATATTTTATATATAAATAACAAATTTTTCTTAAATATATACATGCATGTGTGTGTATTTATATATACAAAATAATTATACACAGTACACACACATATAATAAACACAATCTTTTATTTTGAATGCGATTAATCGTTGCCCATTAACATTAAACATGTCATGTCTGCAGACTTTTTAACACATTTTAACATAAATACATCTAAAATAATCAGCACAGAAAATTAAAGAAAACAAATCAGTGGAAGTCAAACACACTCACATGCATCTGAACGGGCCGTGTTCGAATAAAAATGTGACTTGCAACATTATCTCCCGAGGAAAGAGTGAGCGAATGGAAGGAATGCTGGACGGAAAGGAGAGGAGGAAGACCTGGGCTTTGATCAGCGGCCCGTGGCAGAACCCGAATACTGACACGGCTCCACAACTGCTGAGGAATGTGCTTTACATACCTCCCCGTCTCAGCCGGTCCCGAGGAACCGCGTCTCCTCCAGCCCTGCAGCTGGACCAACAAGTCAAGGGAACATTTGGCTGACATATTTAATAACCTGCATTTATAAAGCCTTGTTTCTTCCAAGTATCCACTGTGAACTTAGAGAACTATTCAACATGACTTTATTGAAATTAAATCTTTGTCATCCTTGCTCTCCAAATATGCAATACTGCTTTTAAAAGAAATATAATAAATCAAAATGCTGTGAATGCTTAATTCACCCTTGAAAAAAAAAAAAAAAAAAATAATAATTATATATATATATATATATATATTTAACACCCAAAAATTAATGTTGCCATAATAAATTGTTATGATGTTGTCATTAAAAAACAGCTCTTTTCCTATCAAACTGTGCCACAAATTAATGTTTCATGTTTCAACCAAGTTTCTAGTAAAATGAGTGTCTTGTATGAAAGAACTTTTTATGCTTTCAGTGGATTTTTATTTATTTATTGTAGTGTGAGTTATGCCACTGAAAACGTGTTCACAAAGATAAATACATCCTTGACATTTCAGAATGATTTACTTTTGTTTTAGAAAAATGTCACGGATTAATCAAAATTAAGCCTAAACATATTCTAACATTTGACAAGCAAAACAAAAGTGTCTAAATTGAATTAATTTTGAGCAGTGCATCTATTCTTATCATCTCAAATTGTGAAATGGTTTGAAAATATCTTTTAGAATTATAATAAATCAAAATGCTGTTCAATTCACCCTTGCAAAAAAAAAAAGTATCTTTAGTGCACCCAAAAATGTATGTTTATATTAAATCTTTGTCATCGTTGTTCTCCAAATATGCAATACTGCTTTAAAAGAAATATAATAAATCAAAATGCTGTTTAATTCACCCTTGCAAAAAAAAAAAAAAAAAAAAAAATATATATATATATATATATATATATATATATATATATATATCTTTAAAGGAATAGTGCACCCAAAAATTTATGTTGCCATAATTTTTGTTTTAATGCAATTTTTTTTTTATGTTATCATTTAAAAACAACTCTTTTCCTATCAAACTGTGCCACATATAAATGTTTTTGGCAACATTTGTTGTTAAATCATGTTTGAATCAAGTTTCTAGTGTCAATTCTGTCTTCTACTATAGAACTTTTCATGCTTTCAGTGACTTTTCTGACCCCAGTGTGAGTTATGCCACTGAAAACATTCACAAAGATTCAATTTCACATACGTGTCTAGGTCTAAATTGTATTAATTTTGAACAGTACATGTATTTTTATCATCTCAAATCTAACAAACTTACTCTAGTGAAATGGTTTGAACGTATCTTTGTTTAAAACACATTTTTTGCAGTGATATGTAGTTGCTGCTTTAAGACACATCGGCTGTGGTCATGAACGGGTTACAGGAGCGTCGGCTCGACCGGAAATGACGCGAGCCAATCACAGCGCGCGGTGCGTGACGGAGGCGCGCGACGTCATCAGGAGTCTTGAGGGGATTGGAATGCTACATTGTAACAATCGCAACTGGACGCTTCGGATTAAAGCGCTGGAATGTTACATTGTATCATCGGCTTCGGAGAAAGGGCTTTGAACGAGTGTAACACGGGATAGAACAACGCGTTTGTGATGTTTCCAAAACAGCAACTGCTCGATTCCAGAGGAGGATTTATTTTAGCCGTGAAATATGTGAGAACACACGGATTTGTGGGGATTTATCCGGCCGGGAAGTTTGTGACAGGATCTTTCTGACCCACACACACACACACATACACACATCACGTGAGATCCATCACTGAGGAACTTCTCAGATTCCCCGAGCCTGGATTTCAAGAACACGTCTCTGAAAGTACTTTCTGATGATTCTCGTTGATCCAGAGCAGGTCAGGTGTCTTCAGACAGTAGTTTAGATGCTGTCTAATGCGGACCAGGCACTGGAAAGGAGAGAGGTAGATCCATAAAAAGGGGGTTCAGGTTAAGTCGCCCACATGCTCTGGATTTGGGATCGGAATCATAAGGTGGAAGTCGAGAGCATCAAATCCCTGCAGGTCTGTGGAAGAAGATGCTGTCCAGCAAGAGTTAAAACCTCCAGATTCATCAGCAAACCGCTCCATCTGGATCTAAGGACACATGCAGGCCAAAAAACGCTATTTAATTCTGTCCTCTGCAGGTGTGTGTCTCATTCTCCTCTTTTACCTGCAGGGACCGTCTTCCAGAAGGAGTCCAAATCAAGGGAATGATCCTCATCCACACTGGCCCCCCTTCTCAGATCCGCTCCGAGCTTTTATTCCCTGGGATCAGACCCAAACCGAAGACTACAATGTCCGGACTTCTCCGAGACACAGAAGAGATGACAACTCTGGATCATACAAGTGCAGAATGGACTCGTGCTTCGACTTCTCCTTGTGCAAGAAGAACAATGGCTTCAAAGTCTATGTCTACCCTCAACAGAAAGGCGAGAAGATGTCGGAAAGCTACCAGAACATCTTGTCCTCCATCGAAGGGTCCAGGTTCTTCACTTCGGACCCGGGACAGGCTTGTCTCTTCGTTCTGAACCTCGACACCCTGGACCGAGACCAGCTCTCTCCTCAGTACGTTCACAACCTCAAAACCAAGATCCAGAACCTGAACCTGTGGAATAACGGGCGTAACCACCTGATCTTCAACCTGTACTCGGGCACATGGCCGGATTACACGGAGGATTTGGGGTTTGACATCGGACAAGCCATGTTGGCCAAAGCCAGCATCAGCACCGAGAACTTCAGACCCAGATTTGACATCTCAATCCCGTTATTCTCCAAAGATCATCCTCGGACTGGAGGAGAACGAGGGTATTTAAAGTACAACACCATCCCTCCTTTTAGGAAATACATGCTGGTTTTTAAAGGCAAGCGCTATCTGACTGGGATTGGATCTGACACCAGGAATGCGCTTTATCACGTCCATAATGCTGAAGATGTGGTTCTCCTCACCACATGCAAACATGGCAAAGACTGGCAGAAACACAAAGACGCTCGCTGCGACAAGGACAATGCTGAGTATGACAGGTAAGATTTCTAATGGTGACGCTTTATACTAATGCATCCTTATTATATTATGCTAGTGGATCATGTAAAATGCAAAATGAATGTGTTAATGCCACTGTAATAGATATCAAATATTAAAGCAAGTGTGTTTTATGTTAAATGTGCACTTTTTTTTTTTTTTCTTTTTTTTTGATTTGGATAAAACAATAGATGCACTGGTAACACTTTACAATAAGCTCCCATTTGTTAACGTTAGTTAATGAAGTGACACTTTATATCAATTCTAACTAATGCATCCTTATTATATTATGCTAAACAGTAGATCATGTACAGTGGTGCCAAAAAGTATTTGCACATGCAAAATATGTTAATGCCACTGCAATAGATATCAAATATTAAAGCAAGTGTGTTTTATGTTAAATGTGCACTTTTTTTTTTTTTTTTTTTAGATTTGGATAAAACAATAGATGCACTGGTAACACTTTACAATAAGCTCCCATTAGTTAACATTAGTTAATGAAGTGATAATTCTAACTAATGCATCCTTATTATATTATGCTAGTGGATCATGTACAGTGGCCCCAAAAAGCATGTGCTAATGCAAAATGAATGTGTTAATGCCACTGCAATAGATATCAAATATTAAAGCAAGTGTGTTTTATGGTAAAGTAAAGATTTTTGCATTTTTAAAGCATTTCTTTTTTTTAGATTTGGATAAAACAATAGATGCACTGGTAACACTTTACAATAAGTTCCCATTAGTTAACTTTAGATAATGAAGTGACTCTTTATAACAATTCTAATGCCTCCTTAAACAGTAGATCATGTACAGTGGTCCCAAAAAGTATTTGCACATGCAAAATATGTTAATGTCATTGCAATAGATAACAATATCAAAGCAAGTGTCATTTATGTAAAATTAAAGATTTTTGCATTTTTAAAGCATTTTTTTAATAAGCTCCCTTTAGTTAATGCAGTAACTAACATTAACAATGAGCAATACATTAGTTATAGTATTCTTTGTTAATATTAGTTAATAAAATACAACTGTTCATTGTCCGTTCATGTTAACTCGGGTCTATATTAATAGATACTAACTTTTAATTTTATAATGTATTAGTAAATGTTGAAATTAACAAATGCTTTCGAAGTGTTTTTCATTATTAGAACCTTATTGTAAAGTTTTACTGATATATTGTTCAAAGTGAAGACAAAAAGATTTTGAACACTTAAAAATGTGTTATAATAGCAAAATATTAAGAGCTAACTTCACTTTTCTGATGTGTTTGCATTGACTTTAAAGCAACTGTTGTCAAAGTATATTTTAACTAATAATCTGAACTAAATGTGTTATTTTAATGAACATTAGTTATTATAAAGTGTTATCAGAGTCATTCTGGTGGGAAAGACACTGAACGTTGTTATATCTTGAAATGCTACTACAGTTTTGCATCATTCATGTTGTTTCTAATGATGATCAAAAACTATTTTTCTAATGCAGTGATTTTCTTTTTAAAACCCTAAGCTGATGCTTATCATTATAACATATCATTTCAAATTGAAGTGCACATGAAATGGCTTTAATGCATTAGGATGTGCAGCTCGTAGGAAGCAAAAGCTTTCAATGTGCATGACATAATATAATAACCCTGAATATCTCTAGCACACATGCGCACACATGCTATCAGGATATATTCGTGAGTGCAGACTCTACTCGTCAAAAGTTTGGTGTCGGCATGGTTTCATGGCTCAACATGGCTGGGTTTTTTGATAAAAATACAGTAAAATTATTAATTATTATTACAATTTAAAGCTGAATTTTCAGCATCATTACTCCAGTCTTCTATGAAAGCTCGTTTTCCGCCACAGAATAAAAAATAAAAAAGGTACTTGTGACATTTTATCTCACAATTTTGTCTTTTTCTCTCCCAATTGTGAGTTTACATCTCGCAATACTGACTTTATTTCTCAGAATTGCATGTTTACATCTCGCAATTCTGACTTTATAACAGGCAATTGGGAGATATAAGTCAGAATTGCATGATATAAAGTTGCAATTCTGAGGAAAAAAGTCAGTCATTTATTCCTCAGAATTGGACTATATAACTTGCGTGTTTATATCTCACGCAATTCTGAGAAATAAAGTCAGAAATGCATGATGTAAACTCGCAGTTGTGAGATAAAAAGTCGCAATTATCTTTTAAAATGTTTATTCTGTGCTATTAAGCTTCCACAGTCTTCAGTGTCACATCATCATTCTGAAATGCTGATTTGCTGCTATTTTCAATATTTCACTGATTTTCTGTATTTTTGATCAGATAAATGCAGCCTTGGAAAAACAATCTTTCCTACTTTTTAACAGTTGTGTATTTTTGTTCAGAATTAGGATTGCAGTAAACATTGTTATGCAATCTCCTTCCTCAGTTGTTGTTATGGCAGGTGTTAAGAAGTCAAACTCTTGCGTCCGCTTTACTCTGCCTTTAGCGCTGTTGATCACACCGTGATCTCCGTGTGTGTGTGTGTTGTGTGTGTCCCGGTTCCCTGCTGTGTGTTTTGTCCCGGTGAGACGGGGACGGGCGGCTCTGAAGGATTAGTGGGAACAATGTTCACTGGTGCCAGTGGGGGAAAGCAGCTCTCTCTCTGTTTAAACAGCCGTTCCCAGACCCCACCAATGCCTGTGTCCCGAACGACCCCTCGCGACCCCTCGCGACCTCTCGCGACCTCACTGTCATCCCGCCTATCGCCGGGCTGTTCTGGGTGACTTGAGGAGATGCTCACATGCCACTCACACAGTTCATAACCCTACAGAAACAGCTGTGTTCTCACTGAGAAGTGCATCTATAATTATATACTATTGGCATACACTGTTCCAACAAAACAGATATCTAATATAATGCATATACAGTCAAACCAATATTTATTCAGACACCTTCAACATTATCACAGTTTATTCGCTATAGTTTAGAAAATGGTAATAAAATATGAGCAGAACTCATTGATATTTGACTGGTTTAGTCCGTCCTTCTGTTAGACTGTCTCACACATGAATTATGTTGAATATCTGTCAGCTGTTAAATTTAACTACACAATTAGATAATACCAGTTTAGCTCAACCAATCACCAAGCAATGCTTCATTCTGTTCAGTCTGTGTGTAAAAAGAGCATTAGCAATTAAAGAAAACACACTTCAGCAAAACATGGTCTGAATAATTTTTGGTCCCAAATTTGTATAATCTTTACTGGTAGTCACTGTAGGAAGGATTTTTGGGTATAATATGTCACAGTTTACTTTATTTTGCTCTCCTCACTTGCATAAATGAACTATAGTGTCCTGCACACACTAGTGAAAAACATATAAAAAATTAAATCTGGTGTCTGAATAATTTTTGGTTTGACTGTATAATTTTTGATGTCAAATTAACATTTATTTTTTGCAATATTGAATCAAAATTGTTTGATTTTTGGAATTGATGTGCCTAAACTTTTGCTAATTAATCAACCAATGCCATGATTATCAGCATCTCAAATTGCCTGAAAAATTGGCTGATTAATCAACCTATGAATGTTTGAAAACCAAATATTTGTATGACTGTCAAATTTCTGTTGTAACTTTTTGAAGTTCTTCTTTAAAGTCCACCTCGAATACGTCGAGGCTTCCGGTGTCATTCGCTTCCAGTTATTTCAACCCGTTATGCTGTTTGATATTGCAAACTGGTATTTCTTACCACATTAAATTAATGTATTTTCGTAATTGAACGCACTGGTTTGTTGCGCAAAGAGTCAAACACCAGCATCCGAACGCAAGAGAACATGATGTTTCGTCTGACGCTCTGAGACACACTTGTTTATGATGGAGAGAAAAAGAGCCTGAATGCAGAAACTTAAGATTATTACTGATATTTTGCACCAATTTCCCAGGAAAAGGCGATTTTGACGTTTTATTCGTATTATATATATTTAATACGTATTATATTTATGCCATATTCAAATGTGGTGCATAAGTAAGTTTGGATGGAAACAGCTCATGTGGCTTATTGCTTATAAAGTCTTAGTAAGTATAGTTGCCTTTACAGTCCGTACTGTATTACAGTAGCAGCTTGGCACCTCAATCAATATAAAATCTGTGCGACAGGTTTGCTTTTTTCAGCAGTTTGCAATGGCTTAAGAGTCCGTTTCAGGATTGCCCACATGTGCTTTGATTTTGTGTGCAAGAGCAGTAGTCAAAGCTTTTCTAGTTTTTCCATATTTAAGTGTTTAATCTAGAGAGTTTTTTTATGCAGAGGGAACCATTTGCAAATGTTGATCATGTCAGCTTTACTCAAGTTACTCCAATAGCTTTGCTTTCAGAATATGAGCCATTTTGAAATCCAGCTGTACTAGTTTAAAACTATAGTTGTGTCCCAAATGACGCACTATACACGCTATGTACTCCACCATGTACAATGTAAAAAACAGTTGCTGACTTACATTTTTTAAAGGGGTCATATAATGCCATTTTTGTACAAGCTAATATGATTCTTTAGGGTCTAAATGAAAAGTTTGTAATATACTTTAATTAAAAATTCTCATTAGTATTGTAAGAAAACACTAATTTTACCTGGTCAAAAACAGCTCTGTTTTCAGCACGCCATTTAAGTGCATGTGTCTTTAAATGATAATGAGCTTTGCTGACTCCGCCCCTCTGCTCTGTGCGGACACCGTTTGTTATAACCATAACACAATAACCATAACGCGTTGTTCATTATAAACGTGGGATTATGAATTATATTGAGAACGTCGTACATAGAAAACATGCCGTAATGTACCCTGAGTGTAAACAGCCGCATTCATCGTGAAGCGTGCTAGTGATTTGCAAAGATTAATATAAAGATTAATATAAAGGGTAATAAAACGTTACACTCACTTCTTCTGGAGGTGCAGCAGGAACACGAATAGTTGGTACCGATCCTTTTTTCATGAGCAGCTTCTTAGCAAAACCAGCTTTATAACGTTACTAACCCTCGTTTGTAAAGCAGTCTGGTGTGTGAAATGATTTGCGCAAACATGAAAGCATTGACGTTGATCGTGGGGAATATTCCCTTCGAAAACAAAACTCAGCCACTGCGTCTTCAGCGGTTCGGATTTAGGAACATCAAAATGATGCTGTGTTCCTTATTACACCCGAGAACAGAACACCACAATCGCTTAAACGCCATTCTGCTCACAGACAGTGCTCCAGCGTATCAACAATGTCCACGCGGACTATGATGACAGCTCGCTCAGGGCGGGTCTGTGTTGAAACGCTGCTGTCAATCAACAATCGTGGGAGGGGCGTCCGACCGTGTGATGTCACACGGTCGAACGGCTCGATTTAAGAGGGGAAAACATATAAGAAGATCATTATTCATGATTCATGACCATCATTATATGATGGTTGTGTACAGGCACTGCCAACACACATTTCAGTACAATCAACTTGTAAAAGTGCATGTACCATTATATGACCCCTTTAAGTACAAGCAACCTGGATGTTTAAGCCATTGCAACTTAAATTACATCAAACTGACTTAAAAAATTAGTTGAATCTTGCTAACTTATATAAAAAAAGTTGAAACATATGCTGTCATAACGTATTGATCATATATATTTTTACAGTGTAGTGAATTAATAATTAATTAATTCATTCATTCATTCATTCAGTTAATTAATTGCAGCATCAGGTTATTTAAAGTGTTCTTATTATTCCATTTGGAATTTTCAGTGTGAAAACACTTCTCATTTTATTAATGCCAGAACAGTGCATACATGAATTGGGATGGACCTTATAATTAATTGTGTTAAGAAGCTAATATTCATATGGACCAAATTCACTTTGAGTTGAAATGTAGTGCTTCTTTTGACATCCCGAGGCGCACTGTCTCAAACATTTAAAACGAAATTTTATGGACCATTTCTCTTGAAGTGCCGAATGACAAGTTTGAAAAATGCATGGCGTATTTCCATTGGAGGCGGATGTTCATTTCCCGCTGTAGCCATAGGCCTTCTCTCTGCGAGGACGGATGCTGGAGTTGTTCAACATGACCGTTCTTGTGAATGTGAAATGCTGACGGCTGTGGCGCTGAATAATTGATCAGATGTGTTTTATTCATGTTATGAATTTATTTATTTTTTCTCCACTTGAAAATTTCTGAATCTTCATGAATTATTTATGAGCGCACAAAGTCATCTGCATCATTCCAGTCCGGCATTCAGACTTGCTCATGAAGGATTAAGGAACAAAATGATTAGCTTGAAACTGACCAAACTCAACTGCATGGAAATAACTGATTTTTTTCATGCAATTATGGTGCATGTGAGTCTTTAAAGTCCCTCTATTGTGCTTTTTTGAATATTAATTTTCATGCAATGTGTAATATAGCTGTTTGTTAATGTAAAAGAGCAAAGTGCACGACAAATACTTTTTGTCTTCTAAAAGGATCGATTCTGAAGTGCAGAAACAAGTCGGCAGCAATTGCATGTTGCAAGTGCATGTTTGAAGAAATGTGAAAGTTTCAGACTTGTATGCATCTGTTTTATAATGTACTTAGAAAAGCCCAACCAGGCACAGGAGTTGAAAATTAGCATTAGCTATAAACTCTATAAGTTGCAGGATTTATATTGTAACTCTGTTTGACTGCATTGTCCCTGTTAAATAAATAAACAAATAAATAAAAAATAAAAACCTAGGTAAAAAATGTTTAACATATTTGCATAATACTAGCCGAAGATCTTCATTGGCTGCCTCTGAACAACTTCTACTTTGCCCCGCCCTCAAACACTGTAGTTGTAGTGGTTCGTGTTGTCGACATTGTCGGTTTTCTGTGCATTTTCATGCACTTTATAAGGAATTAAACTCTCGCTGGAATACATTAAAACCGACGTCATTGTTCATATCACTGTGTATCAAGCGATGAGGAAGAGCAGAGATTCAGATATGGTAATGTGCTTTTCATTTTTGACACGTGCTGTAAGCGGTCGACCAATCACAGCAGACTGGGCCGTCTGACCAATCGGAGCAGAGCAGCTCTCAGAGAGGCGGAGTTTAGAGAGTCTGAATCTTCAAACGAACCGTTTCAGACTCTTTGAGAAATGAGGAGATGTGCAGTGTATATTTTAAAGTGTTTTTGACCTTGGATGCACGTAAACCTATTGCAGGAAACCTATTCCAAAACAACATTAGGAATCTTTAAGATGGCATAATAAGGCAGTGTTAGATTGCGTGCAACTCTCAAGATTATGATTAAACTTTTGCAGAATCACCTTGGAATGTTTTTACTCGAAAATCTCTGAATCAATGCATTTAAAATGCAATGTCTATTAGCTTTCTGAAGGTTATGAGATCAATAGCGCTGCTGCTCTACATAAACTGGGAAGTATGACTGGAAAGAGTTGACTTTGAGTGTTTCCACAGAAAGAGAGCAAAGCACACTAAATAAATACTTGAAGTGTCTGTATTGTGTCTGTTCGTTGTTTCGATCAGGCTGTCCGCTCTTTGCAAAGGAACTTGGACACTGGTTGATGACAATGCCAGTTAGGTTACATAACCTTGGATTTACTCTGTTGCCCTGATAACACGGCTAATCATCTTAAACGAATCCCAATCCTTTATTAGGCTGCTTCTTAATTGAGGAAGTGGCTTAAATGCTGTCATTGACAAAAGAAAATGACCGAGCCAGATAGCTGATGTTCAGATGCATGCAGATTTTAGCTGTGATTAAAGGGGTCATGACATGAGAAATCAAATTTGTCTGGATCTTTTGACATAATAAGAAGTCTTTGTATCGTTAAAACATCTTGTAAGTTTCAGAGCTTAAAACGTCCTCCTCATTATAAACTAAGCGTTTATTTAATCAAGCTACAAAAACAGCTCGTTTTGATATTGCGGGATCTGTGACATCACACCGTGAAATACATTTGCATATGCCCGCCTCCAGACCACGACATCCACCAATGGTGACCCATCATCGCACCATAGGCCACGCCCACTGGTGTTCAGTCACTGACCAGCCTTAAAGGAGCCGCGCCTTAAAAATGTATAATTTCTGACAGAGGCTCAGAATGAAGATGGAAAATAATTTTTCCACATATATATTTGTTTTGTGTGTGTGTGTGCAAAAAACGTCATTATAAGTGAACCTCAAGGAATATATAAAAAAAATAAAAATCTATGTTATGACCCCGTTAAAATCTGTCTGCTGATGCGACTCATTTGATCCTTGTGCTTTTTTGTTAATTAAAAAAATATTTTGTGTGCATTTGTTTTTGTTAAATCATAGGTAAGATATTTGTTTGTTGGACAAACTTCCCTATCCCATACCAGACCCCTAATGAACATGGCTGGAATATGAAAGCTTATCAAATGCAAAAACCAATCAAACAGTGATTTGTAATGGTTGTCCGTGTTCAGCATTTAGCTCTTGCGTACAGAATCCCACCGGACAGTGCCGTCTGTGGTTAAATAAGGTGGAAGTAATCCTCTCCCCATTTTCCACTGCCTATTATGTGGAAAATCCCGCCTTTATCCGTCACTAATAACAAGGAAGTCGTGATTGTCTCGATTCAGCGACTGAAAACACCAGGCGTGCAAAACGTCACGAGTCTGTTCCCGACGGCGTGGAGATAACTTTGATTATCTGTATTTAGACTTCGTATCACTGAACAAAAATGACAGTTGTGAGCTTTGTTGTTATTTATTGAAGATTTTTGCTCACAATGTTTATCATGTGATGATGCTTCTGTCGTGATCAATTGATTCACATATTAATAATCTTGATTGTCAAGAAGACTCAAAACATTTCATGCAAAAAATAAAAAAGAGTAAAAATGTGTATTAAGTTCAAATTAAATGTACTTATTTTAAAAATACATTTAATACAATTTGTATTCATTCCTAAATAAATACATATTTTATTCAATTTGATTGATTGATTGATTTGACAAGAAAGATTTCCAGGAAATAAATAATAAAATCATTGCAATATTAAGATCAATAAATAACCTTTTCTTAGTTTACTCAATAATTTTTCTGCTAGCACAATTTTCCTGCGTTTTTTTTAACGATTCATATCAGTGATGCAGTGGAGTTTATGACCTTTAAATATATCTATATATATAAACATTACATTTTGTCTGATATTTCTGACATATCATTTGACTTTTATGTAATTTGTCAGAATATATCATCTTTGATTTCCCTCGGGCTCTTCTTGTTGCCTTCTCCCAGGAGATTTCTCTGTATTATTTTGTCAGCTGTAAAGCAAGTACTAATTTGAAGGCTCTTGTCTGGCTTGTGTAATGCAGATTCGACTGCGTTCTCCCGTGCGAGCTGCTGTAATTATGTACTCTGGCTCTGCAAAAGCTTTAATAAGACACACACTTCAGCAGACAGCGGACTATTCACAAATCAATGGCTTCTCCACTCCTCTGCTCAATTACGACCAGTTTCTCACGAGCTTTCCAGATCCTAATATACTGGGATATGAAAAAATTTTGGAGAGAGCATTCAGTTTGCGATAATAATGACAAAACATTCCCCGTTATTAATCAAAGCCCTGTTGATAAGGACGTTGCCAATGGCTCATATCTGCGTGTCACGACTATAAACTTCTCAAATTAGGCTCGATAAGTCCAGAGCATTGTTTGGCTCATTGTAGTTTCCCAGGCTCTCGTCGTTTAGTGTTTGCTGGCAGTCATGGCTGAAGTTGATTTGGATTTCTGTTTGAAGCATGAGTGGATGTCCTTGTGTTCAGAAAATTTTCATTGGTTCAGTTTCTCATTCTCTCTGAGACAAAAAGCTGATCTTGTCTTCTTGGGAGGTCTTTAATTAATGCGCAGAATAAAGGGGCGGGGCCTGGTTGAGTTAGTTAGTAGTGTGTTAAACTGGCGGTTATGGTAAGGGGCAGGACATTTCCCAAACACACTCGAAGCGCTCGACCAATCACAACACACTGCTCCAGCCGACCAATCAGAGCACAGTGTGCTTTTCAGAAGGAGGGGCTTCATAGAGACAGGAAGTAAACAGAGCGTTACTGACAGACTGGGAAGAGAGGAGCCGCAACAATGGAGAATATGAGGAAAATATGGTGTTTTTTTAACATTCAACTGTTAGTAGAGTCCAAAGCAAGACTTTGTAAAAGAGCATGAAGTGCCTTGGAAAGCGCAGCTTTGTTTGATGCGTTGACGTAATTTCCACTGAAACAGGAAGCTAAGGCGGGACATATTAAATGGCTCCTCCCCCTTTTCAAATAGCCAATAGCGTTTTGTTTCCCTCACAGACTGACAGCATCATGGAAGCGAATCCGAGCGCTGATGATACGTTGGATTCAATAGTAGAGGTGAATTAATTCTAGCCATTTCATTCTTAACCAACGTACAGTTGGGAAACGGAATAAAAAACTTTGGTCAGGTGGTGTTTATAGCATAGGTGGCGGAGCTTCAGATTCTAGAGAGCATTTGATTGGACAGAAGATGTGATGAGGAGCTGAAGTCCGCGGTGATGTCATAAACATCCATGATCCATTTTAGCGGAAGTGAGAGACTTCTATCTCCTAAATGTGAATTTTGTCATTGTTTTGGAACAAACCAGCTTATTCATAACCTTAAGGCTAACATATTCATACTAAAAGCTAAAACAAAAACGTAACTTTTAGATTTCAGGGGTCCTCTAAGGAAAGATGATGTACAAAAAATGTCTAAAAAAAAAACTGTAACTGTAAACCACCCACAACACCCGAGCATCATATGAGTTTTGCATGGACAAACTAAAAGGGGTCCGAAAATCCAGTTTGATTTGTTTCTATTTCAGTTGCAGAAGTTTTTCTTTTAAGGACTCACGGATTAATGTGTTCGTCTCCGGTCCCTGTTAACTGTGGTGGCGTTACACGGTAACATGAACGTAGTGTTCACAGGCTGATGTGTCCTGGGTCGAGCGCTCGGCTAATGTGTCAGTCGGATGTAGTGATCGTTTAGACTGTCTCACACACCATGTATCTGGAAACCAGATGGGGAAGAGCCATTCAGATGTGTGGGAAAACACGCCGGGACACCGAATCTCCTTCCCAGAACAGACATGAACTGGACAACTGATATTCTGATGGGCATTTTGATTTGAATCCTACAAAAACAATTATTTGGGATGTTGTACATTTTTGCATTTCCTCTGAGATAAACACAGCTACATTTTAATATTTGCAGAGGGAAATGTGCAGTTAAGGTGTTCTGATAGGGCTGTGAAACCATTAATCACATCCAAAATAAAAGTTTGTGTTTACATAATATATGCATGTGTGTACTGTGTATAATTACTTTGTATGTATAAATACACACATATGCATGTATATATTTAAGAAAAATGTATTTATATATAAAATATTTATACATAATATAAATTACATGCAAATATTTCTTAAATATATACATGCATATGTGTGTATTTATATATACAACACACACATGCATATATTATGTAAACGCAATCTTTTATTTTAGATGCGATTAATCGTGATTAATCGTTTCACAGGCCTACACACTGTAAAAAGTGAACAGTTGGATCAACTTAAAAAAATTACTTCTAATGGTAACACCTAAATAAATGAAGTTATCTCAACTTAAATTATCACGTTTTATCGTGAAAAACGTGATAATTTAAGTTGAGAAAACATAATTTCTTTAGGTGTTACCAATTGAAGTAATTTTTTTAAGTTGATCCAACTGTTCACTTTTTACAGTGTAATTCTGAGCTTTAAATGATGAACAGATGGAATTTAGGCTTTTATTCACTTACAAATATTGATCAGCGAACATAAACTGAAGTTCAACCGTACTTGCTTGATGCGCGAGAGCAAACCTCAGTGGTTCAAGCAGAAGCTCAAACGTTTTGTTCAAATCACTCCTCAAAGAATGAGCAATAGTAGTTATTCTTGCCTTCACAAACTACTAATGATTCTTTGTTGCCTCTCTCTCGTTCATAATCAGCTGTTTTTTTGGGAACGTTCTTTCCCCATCCTCAGAGTTATGTGTTAAACTAACAGGCAAACTCTGTAAATGGCTGGTTTTATCAGTGTTGGTATAAAGTAAATGTTATCTGACAGCATTCGGCCGGTAGAGCAGAATGATAATGACGTGCCAGAGTCAGTCAAACCCAAAGTCAACGGATGTTGGCGCAGAGTGAATGTTTATTGTGTTTTATATGACGTGTACAGATGTTATCCTGCACCAAGAATCGCCCTTTGCTCTGATAATAAACATGAAACTTTAATCAGAAAGATTTTTCAAAGAGAATTGAAGAAAACCTGAGCAAGTTAAGGAGAGTTTGACGTTAAAATATGACTTTTGCTGTTGAAATTGATTGCAAAAAAGACTCAAAGGCTGTATTTTCTAAAAATTTTGCAATCATACATGAATCATGAATATGAAACTTAAAGTTTCAGTTTAAGTTTTGATTAATTTATGTGAATTAGTTCAATCTGTCCATTGCAGTGAAACTCTTAATTCAGTGAATCATCTTTTTTTAGCCAAACTTGTATTGCTCAGTCATATTAACTCAACAATAGGCTTAATTCTTTGAACATGGCAACAAACAACAGTAATCAATTAAATTCACGTTTATAATAATAATACACATCATTTCAAAGCAGCTTTACAGAAAGTGCACGAGTCCACATTACAATTTACAGTGATCTGTTATCAGAGGAAACTGTCTAAGTTATGCATTTCAGAAATGTTTAATCAAATGTCTTGTTCTGTACAGTTACTATGTGCTGGAGTGAACGTGTTGGCTTGCAGCTCAGCCAGAGACGTGGATTAAACCTGTCTATAAATACATCTCGCGGCTCGACGTCAGGCTGTCCTCATCATACGACTAGCATGTGTTTTTCCCGTCTCTCGTTTGGCAGCGCTGCTTTATTAGAAGCGTGACGTGAGCTTTCGGTTTTACGGTGAGCATTTGATCCCTTCTGGCCGCGGCTGATAGTCTCTCCCTGACTGGTTGAGTTCAGGGGTTTACACTGATACGGTTTGTACTATAGCGTAAGACACTAAATAGGGAGCATAAATGAGCATCATCCCTGTTTTCAGTTGATGTTTCTCCAGAACATTCATGTTGGGTTGCTCTTGCTCCAGGGTTGTTGTTGATAAAGTTCCCCTATTATGCTATTTTAAAGGTTCCTAGTTTTCACTGTCAGAAATAGGGGTACAGTAGGAGTCCATTTCTGTCCCCTAAGGTACAATCTACACTAACGTACCCCATAGGGCTTATTATTGGACCTCAAGGTACATATGGACCTTTTTTAGGGTCAAAAAGCATTAAAAGGTACATATATGTACCGTTTCTTTTAAAGGTTAAGGTACAATATTGTACCCTTGAGGGTACAGCCCCAGTGACAAGCCATTGTACCCCTAAAGGTACAATTATGTACTTTATTTTCTGAGAGTGTTGTTTTGGAGTCTCCTACAACAGGTTTACATGCGTCAAAGGTCAAAAACACTTTCATTTTCTCATAATATATACAATGTAAAAAATGCTTGGTTGTTTCAACCCACGTTTGGGTCAAATATGGACAAACCTGACTGTTGGATTTAAAATTTAATTAAAAAATTTAAACCAAACGTTGGGTTTGTCCATATTTGACCCAAAAATGAGTTGAAACAACCCAGCATTTTGTACAATGCACATCATCTAATTTCTCAAAGAGTAATCACTCTAAGCCCCTCCTTTCCGAGAGCCTGCTCTGCTCTGATTGGCCAGATGGCCTAGTCTGTTGTGATTGGTCTACAGCTGCACTGTTTGAGGGCAGGGCATAATAGTCGCTGTTTGCAGGCAGCCAATGAAAACCATAGGCTGGCATTATGCAAATTTGTTACATTGCAATATAGGTTTGTAAGGGTTCAACCATACTTGCTTGATGCGCGAGAGCAAACCTCAGTGGTTCAAGCAGAAGCGAGACTGGAAGTGAGACTGGAATCATGACGACTCGCTTCAGCAGTTCAGAATCAGCGCTTTCTTTTAGGAGACAATAACTTTATTTGATCTTTAAAACTTTGCAGACCTTTTACAGTCACAAACATCTTTATTACATACAACATGAAAGATAATATTTGAAGGAGCATAAAGGGGACTTTTTAACTAAACCTTAATCTATTAAAAACATTTATGTTAATTTAAATAAAGCTGAGATAAAATAAAATATAAGTATTAGTTAAAAATCTTAAACTAAACAAAAATTTGAAATATTACCCTGGCAATAATCTGAAAAATGACAAAAATAAGCATGAAAACTAAACTAAAAATATGTAAATAAAACTAAAATAGCATTGGTAATTTTTCCAGTATATCTAAACATTCTTAAAAATCAAGATACATTTACATTATTAGATTAAACTGGAAATAAATGAAACTAAACCTGAAATAAAATGAATATTAAAAGGACAAAAGCACTTAACGAAATGACTGAAAACTAAATTAAAAATTAACAAGAAAACTAAAATTATACAAATAAAAGCCATAAATAAAACTAAAACAACATTGGGATGCACAGATTCATACAGCTTTTATGTTTATTTTGCAGATTGACTTTCACTTTGTAGAAGTTTAGTTTGGTTTTCGGAAACCCAAAGATAAATTCATCTTATTCACAGTAAACCCGTCATACCTTAAAGATGAATTTGGACCTAATTAAACCCATAAGAGTTAGTTTTGCTGGTAGAAATGAATGTATTACGGTTGATTCAGTGATGCTAAATACTATTTTTTGATTTGAATAAAGTTAATTTCGATGTTCTGTGATGTTCAGTGATTCGGGCTCATTATGCGTGTGTGCCGATGTTTCTGTAGATCCTGGAAACATTTAAACTTTGACCTTTCACCTGTTTCCTGATAGTTTGCTCTGGATTGTGTGTGATGTGGTCGGAGCCTCGGTTTACGAAGGGTTCTTCTGGGGTTTGAGCTTTTGAAGGGGAATATTAGTCAACATGTTTAATTACAGACCATACAGATGTTTCCCAATAAAACATATTTTTCCATGGCACATTAAATGTTCCAGCTTCCCACACGGCGTCTCTGCTTCTGTGATCAACATTTGGCTGCAATGTGTGTCGTTGACGAACGAGACTTATAACTCATAAATCTCTTGTTTTTTTGCATGGGAACAAATAGAGTTTGCTGATGCAAACATTGCAATGTATTATGGGACAATTTGGGCTAATTAAAAATAGTCTTGTAGACTTATTTAGAAAAGCTTTCCTAGTGTTTGTGGAATAATGTCAGCTGTACAGAATCTAATCGTGACCTAGTTTTCTTTTGTTTTCTTCCCAGTTAAAGTAAGACTTTTAATGGAAGTAAACTGTGTCATTGTTGTAGACTGTATTTTGTTTTGCATGAATTATTCAGTAAAACTCATTTATTATTTGAGCTGCAAAGTTGTCTAAATAGTTCTTTTGATGTGGGACTACTTTACTAGGGTAATGAGTTTTTGTTTATGCATTACTGCATTGAATTGATATTACTTTCCACATACGAGCGATTTTATCACACTAGTCTCATGTTTACACTTACAAAGTTTTGGGGCCAATTAGATGCCTGAAATACAGTGATATCGTGAATAATTTACTCCTGTGATCAAAGCTGAATTTCCAGCATCATTACTCCAGTCTTCAGCGTCACATGATCCTTCAGAAATCAGAAGTGCTCCTGAAGTTGCTAAAAACCGAGGTGTGTTTTCCCAGATGCAGATTAATAGCCGTGTTTCTGGCTGAGGGAGAGAGATGTGGGAGTGAACAGATGTTCCCGTGTCTCCTGAGGAACGGAACAAGGCAAGGTTAAAAGGCTTGGAAAGCAGGACGGGTCTTACTGCCGTTTTCCAATGTTTTTTAAACAGTTGTGCTTCACATACTAAACGCTTTTTTCTCGAGTCGAACGTTTCCGTTTTCAGCCAATTAACATATTACCGCCCATGTTTACATCATGCAGATTCAATATTTAGCATCATTGGTGAGAATGTTGCAACTCATTTTGGACAGCTAATAGTCATAGCAAAAACAGCTGGTAAATACTCAATGCAAGTATGCAGATGCAGATTCTTGGTCAGTAACCAGACAAACCTCAGATTTACAGTACGTTGACTGTGCCATTAAAGCTGATGTGTTTTTATTCAGGGCGATTAGTATAAATGTGTCAATGGTTTAATCTGAATTGAGATTATTGCAGTGCTGATTGTCTGCTATAACGTACCTTGAAACAGTGTTATGCATTGAGACGCTTGAAGTTTTCCATAGGGATGCACTGATATGAACATTTTGGCCGATATGATACCGATAATTTTTTACATTTGAAAGCCGATAACCGATATATTGGCCGATAAATCTAAATCCAAATTTTTATATAATTTTTGAAAGCCTGATTATAAAATCAAGTGCGTGACCATTAAAAGCCATGTCTCAAGCACACAATTATAATGATGTTCTCATAATTTTATGTAGCCGATATGACAGAGATGATGCACTGAACTGTATTTTCCTTTTTTGAAGTGATTCCAATCAGGCAAATGAGGCAATTCAACATCATCATAGCGAACAGTGCACATCTGAAGGAAATAATACATTATTTATCGGCTTTAATATATCGACAAAGTTTCTGATCGTACTGATACCGATTAAAAATTAACATATTTCGATGCCGATATATCGTGCATCCCTAGTTTTTCTAACTTGCCTGGTAGCTTTTGCTTGTACTTGGGCTGCTTGCATTAAGTATGCATCAGAGTGACATTGAAAAATAATCATGGAATACTAAATTAAAGCAATAAGCCTCGTGAAGCCATGATTTACAGTGAATTAAGGCACAACGCGGAGCGGAGCCTAAAACCCCCTTAGCTTCTCTAAATTCACTGTAAAACACGGCTTCAAGGTGCTTATTGCTTTTATAAAACGGTTACTCCATAAAAATAGCCATTTTAATATTTATTTTATTCATAAAATAAACACCAGCAACAAAAAATATGTTATTATAACACATTTATTCCTCCGCCAAGCAATGTAGTTCCAAAGAGGTTGCTAAGCAACACGTGCAGCAACCCTATGGCAGCAACAAAGCATCACAAACGGCAGTTGCGCAGTAACACTAATGTAATGCGGTCACAGGTGTGTGTGTGTGTGTGTGTGTGTGTGTGTGTGTGTGTGTGTGTTGAGTCATTTACAACGGCTTTGAACGCGGCTCAACCAATCAGAATCAAGGACCGGAACTGAGTTTTATAAAATGACTTTTTTAATATGCAAGAAAGCTTGACTGAAGTAGACTGCGAGGAAAAACAATGCAGAAAAAGTTAAAATGTGATCCCTATAAACTCTGTCTGGCTCTATATAAGCTCATTTGCTCATGTCTCCCACGTTAGCAGTGCATTACGTGCCGTGAAACACACGGATTTCCCCCACAGCCAAAGAGCGAGAAAGGCAGAGAAACTGTCAAATCATGCGCTTTCCACGGTAACCCATGCCTCACCTATGCCTCACCTATGCATTCACAAGCGCTCTGAAGTACGTGAAGAGATGAGGTGAAATGATCGAGGTTGTGTAAACTCAAAATGTTTGACTCGACTATGTCAATCCATTTCAGCTTGTGCATTATGCATGTGTTTCCTTCCCTCAGTGCATGAGTAAATCCATTTGAATATGCAGAGCTCTCCACCTTGTTTAATGTATTAAGCTGAATCAACATTTCCCATATGCGAGCGTAGGAGGATAAATGGATGATTGGTGAACAAGCAGACCCTCAAAACACACGGATTACCGACTCTGACTAATGGAACTATTGTGTGTTCAGCTGATGCACATTAATGAAGAGGGAACATGTTCATCAGCCGTGTGCATGAGGAACTACCTGAAATTTATAAGTGTAATATATTTTTAATATGAAATTTAATGTGTGTGTGTGTGTGTGTGTGTGTGTGCAATTTTTAAATATTGTTTATTTTCTAAAAGTTTTTAATACAATAGTAATATTTCTGATTTTGTTTTTAGTATTTTATTTGTTAATAACAACAATAAAAAATAATAAAAATAAATGAATATAATAATAAAGAATAGATCAAATAAATAATACATAAAGGTGTGTGTGTGTGTATATATATATATATATATAATATTGAAAAAAGATATTATATATATGTATTAGGGCTGTCAAACGATTAATCGCGATTAATCGCATCCAAAATAAAAGTTTGTTTTTACATAATATATGTGTGTATGGAGTATAATTATTTTCTATATATAAATACACACACATGCATGTATATTTAAGAAAAATGTGTTATTTATATATAAAATATTTATATATAATATAAATTATATATAATATAAATATATATACACAGTATATACATGCAAATATTTCTTAAATATATACATGCATGTGTGTGTATTTATATATAGAAAATAATTATACACCGTACACACACATATATTATGTAAAAACAAACTTTTATTTTGGATGTGATTAATCGCGATTAATCATTTGACAGCCCTAATATGTATATATTTAATTATATTAATTTTCTACATTTTTGCGGTGTAATTTTATTTTTTAGTATTTTATTTAATAATAATAATTAATAATAATATTGTGATTATTATTATTATCATTAGCCATATTTATATATAAACACTTTTTTTTTTTGTTTATCAAAACCTGGACTTTTAATAAAAATCCCATTTTAAATCGAAAGTGCAATTTTTATCAGAAACATTCCAATTAAATGTTTTTCCCAAATATAAATGTTTCTGAAAACCAAATCCAAGGAGGAAATATTGCCCTGTAAGTTCATTTATGCCACTGATGTCTTGTTTGGTTTTGAGAAACACCCTGGTTAAAGATTAGGTTTCAGGCTGTGTGTGTTTCCTACACCCATTCCTCAAACCCAGTGTGTATAGTCCTGGTCTTCGGGCTTTAGGCCGCTGCCGTGTGCTTTCCCAGTGTTCCAGGTGTTCTGACAGCATGATGTATTCCTTGGCAAACGCTGTGCAGGTGATAAATGTGACAAGGAATGCTGAGATCAGATATTTCCAGTGCGCGTCGGGCTTGTCCTGCGCGTGACCGAACAGCCAGTGATGACTTGCTTCCTTGGTATGACAAGGAATTTGCAATTTTTTTTCTACTTGTCCGATGAAGTGCGTTTTGAGAATTACGCAGAGCGAACCAGAGCAAATCCCAGCTGTTAATCTACAAAACAGCTGCCGATTCTCCACGAGGATTACTGAGTCATTCCGAGTCCATTTTGAGCCAGTATCCGTGATGCACTAGAAATATATGCTTCCAAAAATATTTGATAATGATCCTGCCTCGAGCTCTTCCTTGTCTCCTGCTGAGAGAAGTATTAAGATTTAGAAATGAATACCATTATGATATTAGATCAGTTTGAATTTTAATCAAATACTACATTATTAGTGCCACTGAATAGTCGCCTATTGGTTATTGTCAAGATAAAAAAAAATGACTTTACGTTCCAAAGGCAATTATAGGCTTTAATTACTAATCGGTTACAATGAGCCTGAGGGCGTGATAAATTTGGCTCAATGCATTACAGCAGAACAGAGGTTGTGTAGAGGAATCGTTCACCCTTGATACTTGAAACTTTTGAGTCAGAATTACATGATATTTCTTTCTAGCATCGATATCATGATGTGCGATGTCGTGTAGGGATCGTCATTGATCCATATGGACCAGGCATGGTTCGAAACACACGATTCTCGGATTAATTGCGAAGTTTAATGAGCATAGAGAGAGAAATTTGATCATTTGTATGTGTTTTTGGTCCTGTAAGTTTAAACATTCAGGCGATTTTAAATCATTTGAGCGAAAGAAGATGCGAAAGAGAACTCAATTCTGAAGTTGCGTGCCGTTTTGGATGCGTATCAGTATATTGGATCCGTGCATTCGGTCTTGGTTTGCATGTTTCGTGGTCAAAATAAACACAGATTGACCTGAAAATGTAGTAATTTCACCATAAATGTGTTTAATTAAATAAAATGTTGTAATCTCACCATAAATGTATTTAATTAAATACTACTTTTTACTTTAAGACCGGGGTAAAGCAAGGAAAACTACAATTTTACCTCAACAAGGCGACATAATGAACGACACTCGTCTCATTCGTGGAGGTGGAAAAACAAGTTCTTTGTGACATGCAAGATTTATTGTACTAAAATTTAAATGCAAAAGAAAAGGCATGAGAGTCGGCTGTTTTTGTCAATTTTAAGTTTTAATTTAAAATGTTTGCGGTTTTAATAAGTACGTGGTTAAATATCTGACCACTTGCTTGAGCAACTTAATATAAGTAAGAAGTAATGCATGGAATTATAGGCCTACATTGTTTAAATTGTGTTTAAACGTGCATACATCCATTAAAGAGTGTATATGTGTACAAAGAGAATCGCAATGCAGACAAAACTTTTTTTTTTTTTTTTCTTTTTTTTTATAAAAGTTGCTGCATAACTTCTGGATTTGTAAATCCAGTAAAAAAAAAAAATTGGATTACTAAAAAAAATAGTGAGTATGTGTTTGTGGTACAGCCGTGGATCAGTTACACACTGCAAACGCAGCTTATGTGAAAGCACTATAGCGCGTGCTGCTCCTGCACTGCATACACACTGCAACACACACCGCATACACACTACAAACAGAGTATGTGTGAAACGGGCATTAAAGGGATAGTTCACTTTGAAATTAAATTTTGGTATGTTGTAGCTTACCTCAAGGGCATCCAAGATGTAGGTGTAATTTTTCCGCAGTAGTTTCAATTTTTATATTTTTAGGTCAAACCGTTCTTGTCTGTCAGTCACATCATGCAGGTCTGTGGTCACGGTTTAAAGAGCATGCACAGAGTCCAAATTAAAACAATTCCCCATCGTCCAAATTAAACAATTCCCCATCGTAAGTACACATTGATGGCCTAAGACACGAAACGAGCGGTTTGTGTGAGAAAACGAACAGTATTTATATCGTTTTTTACCTTTTGTACACAGCCACATCCAAGTGATCTGAGGGCGCGGGCGCTTCCTATTGTGTGACGTGTGCGCAGACTGGTGTATAGATATATACACTAGAATAGATGCCGCCTTGGCTACGACATTCGTTCCAATGAACTGCCGTAGACAAGGCGACATCTAGTGTGTATATATATCTATGCACCAGTCTGCGCACACGTCACACACCAGGAAGCGCGTGCGCCCTCAGATCACTTGGACGTGGCTGTGTATAAGAGGTAAAAAACGATATAAATACTGTTCGTTTTCTCACACAAACCGCTCGTTTCGTGTCTTAGGCCATCAATGTGTACTTACGATGGGGAATTGTTTAATTTGGACTCTGTGCATGCTCTTTGAGACAGTGACCACAGACCTGCATTATAGGACTGACAGACAAGAACGGTTTGACCTAAAAATATAAAAATTGAAACTACTGCGGAAACAAAGACACCTACATCTTGGATGCCCTTGAGGTAAGCTACAACATACCAAAATTTAATTTCAAAGTGAACTATCCCTTTAAAGTGACAGCAGCCTAATAAACCTACCGCTGTCTGAATTTTTATTTTTAGCTTTAGTCATTTTAGTACTTCAAACTAAACCGCATTTAGCTGTCAAGTTTCCTAGTTTTCATCTTATATTTTTACATTTGATTTGATTTTATCTCAGCTTTATTTCAGTGAACAAAAATAGTTATAGTTTTAGTTAACAATACCAACAATGATCAATATAGCATTTTTTTATTTCTTTTTTTAAGAAACTATTCCTTTAAGAATCTTATTCGGAGGTTGAACTGCGTGCGTGGTCTTCTTGTGTGTCTAGCTCGTCTCTGATAACCTGTTTCTCCTCGCACAGCTGCAGTTTCGCTGGCGTTTGCCTGGACTTGTCTTGGTCTTTGTCCACTTGATGGCAAAGCTGGTGATTGCTGGAGATCAGGTTGCACATTTCCAGAGTTTGTCTGGCACTTTTGGCCACTTGGTACGTCTCCTAAACCTGTCTGAACATCGCCAGAAAACCCTCTTCCTCACGATATCAATCTCTCGCTCTTTTGCAGATGGAACATTTTTTTACTTCTAGGGGTGTAACGATGCCCTCATGTCACGATTCGATACATATCACGAAACTGAACTCACAATACGATATTATTGCGATACTCCAAGACAAATGATAAAAGGTTAACAAAAAAAATGAACTGTTGATTAACATCTTTTTATTACATTAGGAGTGTAAATGAACAGGCTTAGACTTGGTGCTGAAACCCAAAGCACAGGACAAGAGAGACACCAGAATAACAATATTCATGATTCTGAAGCTGAAATGCAGAATTATTGTAGACGAATATGCTTGCACTCTTTCACTGACTAGATATATTTATAATAATGTAATGCACTTTTTACACATCAGACATGTGGCATTATCAGGACCCACAAATATTCCCCCATTGCATTATTATACATTATATTCAACATTATATTTAATGTAGTACTGACACTTAAACTCTCACACAGTAATTTTTATTTTGGGTGAACTATACACAATACATATTATTGCATTTTTTGTATTGCACTATATATTGTTACACCCCTAGTGCCTTCATATGTTGATCTGACAATGAGAATTGAATGCATTATAGAATTTAATAATCGAAAAGCTAAATACATATGATCTTTGTCTGTTTGCACCGGGTCCCTCAGCGAGGCTCTGATCCCATACTCAAAAATTGGCCATGCTTCATAAAAACGGCGTGTTCCTTCTGCCGGACTCCCCTGTGAGAGTCTACAACCAAAGACCTCGGCTGGAAGCTCGCTTTTTAATCCCCCCCGCTGTTAAACTAATTACCTGCCCGCAGTTTTGGCCGGGGAAAGTGTTAACCAGGCTTTACTTGGCATGATTCGCCAGCCGCTTTCAACTCCGGCTCTGTTTTTGTGCTCGTGCAGGAATTAGAGAACATGGGCTTCGTCGAGCGCGGCTCATTAGGAGTCCAAGTCAAATCAAAATGCAATTAGAAATCTAGTCTGCCGTTGGTCTCCGTTCTGCTGGAGTTTTGAGTTTCGTGTTGAAGCAGCCGGTTCTCCGCTGGATCTGGGGTCTCGTCATTATATTCCACCCGGCAGGACCCCTGTGTTCCCATCATTCCTCATTAAACCCAGCGACCTCTCGCTGACCCGGGCGGATTATGGCGTACCGGTGCGAATGCATTCCTTCAGATCTCGGTCCCCGCTTCGAATGTGCTGCTTTTTCACCCAGTGGGTCAGAAACTCTGTGTAATCTGAAGCTGTAATGGTCTATAAGGTCAACGTCGTGCTTGGTAACTGATTTGATGGATGTTAGAGGTGTAGAAATGCATCCATGTGTTCATCTTACAGTAAAAATTGTGCTCATAAATGGCTGGTTTCGAAGTAAACAAATAGATGAACGTGAAATATTGATTCAAAAGCAGTACCGTTCAAAACTGCTCACCAAGGCTGCATTTATTTGATCAAAAATACAGCAAAAATTGTGAAATATTATTACAATTTAAAATAGCTGTTTTCTATGTGAATATATAGTAAAGTGTAATTTATTCCTGTGATCAAAGCTGAATGTTCAGCATCATTACTTCAGTCTTCAGTGTCACATGATCCTTCAGAAATCATTCTAATATGATGATCTGATGCTCAAGAAACATTTATGATTATTATCAGTGTTGAAAACAGTTGTGCTGCTGCATATTTTTGTGGAAACCGTGATGCATTATTGAATATGAACATTAAAAAAAACAGAATTTATTAGAAATACATTTTTTTCTAGGGCTGTCAAACGATTAATCGCACCCAAAATAAACGGACGATATGTTGTGCATTTTTATGATTACAGTAAAACAGGTCAAAAAGACACAAAGTTTGTATTTTTAATGTTATATATACACACACACACGTTTACTCAGCAAAGTTCCATTAAATTGATAAAAAATGAAGTAAGCCCTTTTGCATTGTTATGAAAAAATTAGGGCTGTTAAACGATTAATCGCGATTAATCACATCCAAAATAAAAGTTTGTTTTTACATAATACATGTGTGTGTACGGAGTATAATTATTTTCTATATATAAATACACACACATATATATTTAAGAAAATGTGTTATTTATATATAATATAAATTATATATAATATAAATATATATACACAGTATATACATGCAAATATTTCTATACATGCATGTGTGCGTATTTATATATATAGAAAATAATTATACACCGTACACACACATGTATTATGTAAAAACAAACTTTTATTTTGGATGTGATTAATCGCGATTAATCGTTTAACAGCCCTAATTTTTTCATAACAATGCAAAAGGGCTTACTTCATTTTTTATCAATTTAATGGAACTTTGCTGAGTAAACGTGTGTGTGTGTATATATAACATTAAAAATACAAACTTTGTGTCTTTTTGACCTGTTTTACTGTAATCATAAAAATGCACAACATATCGTCCGTTTATGTTCAATAGTTTAATTGAATCAATGAATTGAAATTGCCTGTTAATATTCTAAATCAAAACAACAAAGTATAAAGTATCTTTACATATTACAAGATATTATAACCTAATAACCTTCACATTGTATTAATATGGGGTATTTCTGTAATTTTTGGTGGCATTTCTGAGTGATATTTTAGTGTCATTTAGATACTATTATAGTTTTATTAATATTTTGAATTAGTTTTTATTTAACTCTACATTTTTCCTTTTTCATTTAAGTTTTAGTAATTTTGTTTTGTGTTTTTCTCATTTTGATAAGTTTTCTTCTTTTTTTTTTAAATATGTCTATATAGTTTAGGTTAATTTGTTTTGTTTTTAGTAGAGTTATTTTACTACATAAAGTAAATTAAAATATTTTTTTTTTATTAATATAAATATTTGATTTCATTTCAAGTGTATTTTATTTTTTATGTATATATTTCTTTATTTTTATGGTATTAGTTTAATCTTCAGTTGACTATATTAACCCTTCCTGCTGCTGTCGAGTGAGTGTGTTGTGCACTACAGAACAGTGCCGTCAATATTTGCATGTCTTCGCTTGTCTGTTTGTTGTGTGCTGAATTATGCATGTGGACGGTTCACCCAGAGAGAGCTTTAGTCCAGCGATGACCTTACCGATCCCTCCATCACCCTTCCGACCGTCACACGAGCCGAGAGAGACGGCAAACCTGCTGTTCTCCTGTTTCTGGTGATCGATCGAGCTGAAGCCGTTCTTCTGTTGAGAAGTCTATGAGTGTCCTCAGTGAAACATTAATTATCCAGCGTTACTTGGGCCTTGTCCACACTGATATGTTTTTGGTTGAAAACGCATCTTTTTCTCTCCATTTTCGCCTTTTGCCTTGACTGTAAAAACTGAGGTATTTAAAAACGATGACGTAAGTTTAGTCACGTGACTCATATTGTACTAATAGAAATAGATATCAGAGCCCGTCTACGGAGAGCCTAGCCACTCCCTATTGAGTTCTATTGTACTGAATTTTGGTTGTAGTTCCACCAGAGCTCCACTGGGGGCGATCGCCCATGAGTGCAGAATGAATGGGAGTCTATGGAGCTTTTGTGAGGTTTTACGCATGCGCAGTAAAGGTGAATTTAGCGTTTTCAGGCGTTTTCCAAAAGTTTTGCATCCGCACTGAAACGCCTGAAAACGCTAGTGTGGATGGAGAGCGTTTTTAAACGAAAACGCCGGTTTCAAATGTATCCGGATTAAAGGAGAACTCCGGTCAATTTTAACATTGAGCTCATTTTTTTGTACATTTGGAGTGCTGTCAATACAGAGAACAACGACAAAAATCGGTGTTGCCTACACCGAGTTATTCTATTTTTAAAATTTGCACCCTGTTGACTTCAATGGGGCAAGTTTTAAACCTGCTTTTAGCCTCTTAACATCCTTGATGCTGAAGTCCACAGTAGTCGATTGCCGAGTTCACGCGCGTGATAAACCTATGCGCGTGAACTCGGCAATCGACTACTTTGGACTTCAACCGAAATCAGGATGTAAACACAGGTATTTGCGCTGGCTTAAATAACATCATTTTTATACATATCTTTCACATCTACTGCAGTCAGATTCACTCGTGTTCACTCTGAAGGAATCACTCACATGACCTGTGCACTTGTAATGACACATCAAGGATGTTAAGAAGCTAAAAGCAGGTTTAAAACTTGCCCCATTGAAGTCAACAGGGTGCAAATTTTAAAAATAGAATAACTCGGTGTAGGCAACACCGATTTTTGTCGTTGTTCTCTGTATTGACAGCACTCCAAATGTACAAAAAAATGAGCTCAATGTTAAAATTGACCGGAGTTCTCCTTTAATGTAGACGTAGCCTTAGACAACTAGTTCTTAACTTTTGGCCTTGTGTTGTGGATGCAATTTTTACACTCTCAATAGTTAATTTGTCAAGTCAAGTCACCTTTATTTCTATAGCGCTTTTTACAGTACAGATTGTTTCAAAGCAGCTTTACAGTGAAAACAGGAAAATAATGCAACAAAATTTGTTTCTAGGAGAAAATAGCATCCAGCTAGTCCAGCTTGAGTGATGGTTAATCACTCAAGTGATGGTTAATTTTTGTTGTAAAAAAAAGTTATTAATTTAGTTAATTTATATATATATATACATCATCCAGCTCAGTTCAGTTCTCATATAATGGTGTCAATGCAGGAGATCAATAATATTGTTGAATATTAAATTAAATGTCCCCAACTAAGCAACCCAAAAGCGAAAAAGATGACAAAGGCAAAAAACAAAACAAAAAAATACTCTAAATATGTTGATAATAGTTTGTTTCATTTATTTTAGCTGATGTTTACAAGTGCAACCATTGATTTCAATATTTATTTCAGTATATTCAATAATCATTTGCAGTCTTGAGATTTGATTTGAAGATGGTATGGTCTGAATGTAATGAAGGTAAATGAGATGTTTCATCACCGGCTGGCTGAAGTTCAGTCGAATGCCTTCTGTGTAATTATCTGTCCAGTCCAACGGATCTCTTTCAGGAAGCAGAGATAGCCGTACTTACATTTCACACAGCTGCGAGGATCTCTTTCAGATCATTTCATCCTTTTAGAGAGAAAGGTCCTTTCTTTAGTTGACGTCTGCTTTGGTTTATAAGAAGACTGCAGCCAAAAAATGTATTTTTGGATGAAATATTAATTTTTAAATAATATTATGGGTTCAATCGACATTTGTGGCATATTGTTGATTACCACAAAAAATTATTTCAACATAAAAAAAGCAAAAATTGAGGTTATGACGACAAGCACTTGTATTTTGTAAGCGCTCGTTTATTATTTGAGGCTTTAGAGCTGAAGATATGTTCTCATTCTTATAGTTTTTTTAGGTGTTGTAAAATTGGATATAACTTTACATAGATACAAGTGTTTTGTATTATTACTTAAAGGGATAGGTCACGGTAAAATGAAACCTATGTCATAATTTACTCACCCTGGTGTTGTTCTAAAGCCGTACGCCTTTCTATTTCGGACCACAAAAGGAGAATAAAAAAAAAATGTCCCGCTCACTTTCGTCCATTTAATGACAGTGAATAGAGATCAGCGTCAAGCTTTTAAAAAAAGATGCGATCAGAATGATCCGATGCGAAACGTGTCGTATATGTTCTGCAGGTATATGATGGGGTTTGATGAAAAACAAACCAAAATGTAATGATGCATTATGTAATGTGATATTATTCAAAAAAGAAAGAAGGGCGTACGGCTTTAGAGCGACACCAGGGTGAGTAAACTATGATTTACGTTTCATTTTAGGGTGAACTATCCCTTTAAATATTTTTAAAGGGGTGGTATAATGCCCTTTTCACAAGATGTAAAATAAGTCTCTGATGTCCCCAGAGTGTGTGTGTGAAGTTTTAGCTCAAAATACCCCACAGATATTTTTATATAGCATGTTAAAATTGTCACTTTTTGAGGGTGAGCAAAAACGCACCATTTTTGTGTGTCTGTCCCTTTAAATGCAAATGAGCTGCTGCTCCCGGCACAGGGGGCGGAGCTACAACAGCTTGCACTCACATGCACTGGAAATTTCAAAAACTTTTAGCCTTTTATGTTCAAACCGGAGTCAGACAAAGATGGAGAGACTCAAGAAGAAGTGACAACATGTAGAAGCAACAGGACATTTCTGAATGGTTAGTTGATGAAGTTATGAAGCTGATGTGGAGTTATCTTCTAGTCATTGATTAGCATATTCTGTCTTGATAATCTATAAATCGTGTTCTGGGGGCGGAGTTTATGTAAATTCTAGGGTTGGTGATGTCACTAACCCGGGAGGAATGTGGTGTAGTCTCTACCAGCCGTTTGTTGTAGTCCTTAAAAAGCGATTTCTTTAAAAGCAAATATCTCCCTTTGCTCTGAACTTTGAGCGTCGTAACTTTGCAGATGTTGTTCATGCTCAAACAGCAACATTACACACTAACTAAAGTTAGAAAAGTCAAATCATAATC
>NC_137136.1:1575000-1617500 GCF_949319135.1 Squalius cephalus
GAGCAGCATCTAGGGGTCGAGCAGATGGTCAGGGTCAACCTGTCCCGTCCAGCCACAAACAAACAAAACACGCACACCTATTTGAGGAAGCAACTCCCAGACGTGTAGACGGTTACATGCGCACAGAGACACGCTCCTGATTGCGATGGCTGGTTAACCGGCGCCAGTGTCGGGCCTCAGCAGAGCTAGTGAGATCATTAGAGCGTCTCAGCGACTCGGGACCTGCCGCTGCCGGGGTCACTGATTCCCTGACCCTTCCTTTCCCGCTTTTAATAAGGACAGGAAATCTCAAAGACAGGACTGTGCTGTGCTTCTCACGGAAAGAGGAAAAGCAGGAGTGCTGGAGCGCACCGTTGTTTCATGTAGGGCTGCACGGGATCATTATTTATGTTACAATAATTCATATCACAGACGTATTGGGATATAAACACTGATGTCTATGGTAGCGATTAAAATAAAGTAAATCACTTTTTGAAAGCTTAAAATATTGTATCAGTTACATCGTTACACCAGTAGGTGGCGACAAGTGACTGTTAAAAATGTATTTGTCTTTGAATCATTCGAATGGTTTGTTCAAAAACACTGATTCATCCAGTAATGAAACAAGTGAAGTCTTTATGAGTGAGTCATTGAATCGTTCATCAATAGATTTGTTCAAAAACGCTGATTCATCCCACAATGAAACAAGTGAAGTCTTTATGAGTGAGTCATTGAATCATTCACTCAATAGATTTGTTCAAAAACGCTGATTCATCCCGCAATCAAACAAGTGAAGTCTGTATGAGTGAGTCTTTGAATCATTCATTCAATAGATTTGTTCAAAAACGCTGATTCATCCCGCAATGAAATAAGTGAAGTCTTTATGAGCGAGTCATTGAATCATTCATTCAATAGATTTGTTCAGAATCGCTGATTCATCCTGCAACGAAACAAGTGAAGTATTTATGAGTGAGTAATTGAATCATTCATTCAATAGATTTGTTCAAAAACGCTGATTCATCCAGTAATGAAACAAGTGAAGTCTGTATGAGTGAGTAATTGAATCATTCATTCAATAGATTTGTTCAAAAACGCTGATTCATCCAGTAATGAAACAAGTGAAGTCTGTATGAGTGAGTCATTGAATCATTCATTCAATAGTTTGTTCAAAAACGCTGATTCATCCCGCAATGAAACAAGTGAAGTCTGTATGAGTGAGTCATTGAATCATTCACTCAAACTGAATTAAAAAAATAAAACAATAACAATTCAAATTACTGCATTTAACATTGTCAGAAACTTTAGTAAATTACATGTTATTTTGTTTAGTTGTCTGTTCAGAATTGTGAGAGAATCATGATCTCTATTTTAAACAAAGAAAATGTGATAAAAGTTTTTAAATAAAACAAAAAATAAAATACTATTTCGATCTTTGTACTTCAAAATATCATATTCAATTCAATGTGTTACTTGCCATTTCTTTGTAATTATTTGTGAAATTTACTAGCAATTTCTGAATGAAAATTGTGAATCCATATTAACTTTTTGGAAAATGTCGAAAAAACTGGTGTTTTTTAATTATTTTATTTTATTCTCAACTTGAGTTTTCAAGGACATATTTTCACTGTTTTGACAATTCAACTATAAAATAATAATAATAATAATGATTTTATTGTGATTATTATTAAACAAAAGAAAAATATATTGTAATACAAAGAAAAAAATTGAGTAATGAAATTTATTTTACAGTAAAATTACAATACTAATAATTCCATCTAAATTTCTTTATTTTCAAATGGTAAACTATCGAGCTTTTATTTTGACGGGTCGCCGGCAAATCTAAATATGCACTGCAGGTTTCAGAGTGAAGCTTTGCGCCGTGTTTATTTAAACACACTTGCAGCTCATCATATCAGGTGTGTAAATGACACACATTAATAATGCAGTAAGCCATATCGCAATATCGATTTTATTTCGATATATCATGCAGAATTTAGTAGCATGTATCAAAAAATGGAAAGTGGCACTTTTTAAAGACTTTAAACAACAAAGTGTTCTTGTTAAACCTGGGGGAAGGAGTTTAATACCGCCGTCTCCTCCTAATAAAGACACCTGGATTGTTGATTTGGAGAGTACAAGGGTTTTTTTGATGATGGCAGCTTGGAGAATAAATCCCATGTTTCCTAAGACCCAAGTGTGAATTCCCGGCGTAATTACAGGACAGCGCAGGATGATATTAACTCTAGTCGTTATGATTAATGACACAGTGTGCAGTGGATAATTAATCAGCTGTATTTGCCCTTGAGGCCAGACATCTATTTGGACCATCTGCCACGACAGAGTGGATAAACTTTCCAGTAGCCTTTAGCCTTCAGCCTTTCGCCCCAGTCAAAAGTAACTCGAAGGAAAGTTACGAGTGCAGTTTTCCTGAGTCTGGAGAGACAGAAGACCTTGTCACTCTGCCCTAGTTTCTTACCAAACGTGCTTTGTTTAAAAGTTAGTTCATTTGGAAGCTGCTAATTCCCTGCGTTCGGTTTATGTAGAACATTTAACCATCATCCAGATGGTTGTTTTCAGCAGCGCGCAGAAGTGATTATGCTTTAATAGGCCAATCCAGAAGTCAGCTTCACCCTGCATGTTCCCTCCATAAAAATCCAGCATAAAATAAGCTCCAACACACGTTTTTGTTCATCAACGTGTGAATTTTAAAGCCTAAATACAATCTGCAAAAGTCAAAAGCTAACATTAGGCTATAAACAAAAGCTTCAGATAACTCCTTTCAGACTTTATAAAGATTTTCCCTAAAAGTTTGCGTTTGATAGTTTGCAAGAATGATTATAAACGGCATGAGGCTGTGAGAGCCTCAACCTCTGTAGTCCCTTTTAGCCACTATTACTGATTTATTTTATGTTTGTTGAATAATACATGAAAATAAACGTGCTTGTGTTAACCAAAGACCTTATTTCAGGCATTTAACCAAAAACCCATTCATAAAACCCATTTTATCCAGACGATGGAACCGGAAGTTTTTCCCGGGTTTTGGCCTACAAAAAAACATAATTTCTGCTGCAAGCTGTTGATGACAAATACTAGATATGCAAATAAAGCATGATTACTCTATGAAGTGCAACACGCAATAAGACGGAATAAGTCCCGTCTCCTAAATAAAAGAGCCAATTGTAGACTGTTAAAGTCAATGCATCACCGTTAGAAGCTCCAGTCAAGAGTCAAAAATTAAACATGGCTGTATTTCCTAGTTACTGGGAACATTGTTTTCAGACATCATAATTTACTTATATAAGGTTTTGCATTTTAGGTATATATTTAGGCATCATTAAAGTCAGATATTTTATTTAATTTTTTCAACCAGTCATTATGATTCTAAGGGCCCTATTTTAACGATCTGAAACGCAAGTATCAAACGCGAAATGCAAGTATCTTTGTGGGCGGGTCTCAGGGGCTGTTGCTATTATACCGGCGGGATAAATGACTCTTGCGCCCGACGCAAATCTAAAATGTGTTGGTCTGAAGTCGCTTCATTACTCATAGGTGTGGTTTGGGCGTAACGTGAAATAAACCAATCAGAGCGACATCTCACATTCCCTTTAAGAGCAGGCGCGCTTGTTCCATGGCGGATTGCTATTATAACGGCGGATTTGCCAGGAGCGGTTCACAGCCGAGGAGACCGACGTTCCCGTCAGGGCCGTAAAACACAGAGAAGTGACATTGGGGATGGAGAAACACACCCAGATTAGCTTCGGTTAAACAGGCGTATGATAATTTGGGTAAATGTGTAAGCTAGATTTATGCCTATTTTTCACATCTTCATGGACACAACAATGATTTCCCTCTTGTGGTAATATTTTTCCTTGCAATAATGTATGGTTTTCTAAAAATGAAAATTGCTGCTTCTGTGTAGATGAGAGAATCAAAGTGTGTGTGTGTTGTGCTCACGCTACATTATGGCCAAGCATGCGCCCTTAAAACAGCATCTGAACGCACCACTGACTTTAGACGAGGTTTCTCCTGGTCAGTGGCGGAATTATTTTCTGAAACTGCAAAATAGCACCAGGGAACGTTTGCGCCGGAACACGCCTCCTCTTTTACTGAACCGCCCCCGGGAGCGCAAGTTCATTCCCTAATTTACCGACGTGCGTCTGTGGAGGGAAAAGTCCGCTGTTCGTCGGGTGCAAAATAGGAATGAAACATGCGTCGCTGTACAAAGGCAATTTCGCTGGCCCTAAGTGCTAGGTTTTTGTGAATTTTGGGTCAAAATTGTATAAGCAATTGAGTACATTTTACTTGCTCTTATTAAATTGTATTACCAGCAATAAAGGAATAGTACATCCAAAAATGGAAATTTCCATTTGTCAAATTTCCAATAAATAGTGTGATTTTGGAGGCGGGGCTATCTGTTTGAAACTGGTCATTAGTTTTGCAATACCATTTGGCACCACTAGTTGACACACTTCAACTTTAAAGTATGTGTTGTTTGACATCTACATGCAATATAATAAAGTTCATTATATTGCACACCTTTAAATCGGTTCCTTGCACTAGCATAAGCTCTTCTGGAAGTGGCGTTTTGTCTCTGTCAGCAGAGGATAACTGGACTTCGGCAAACCAGTCGTGTCTGAGCCATTGATGTCTTATTTTCTCGATTGTGCGGACAGCGAATGCAAGCATTGCACTTTTGCTGTTAACATGCATTGTTGTTTTTGGAAGTCAAATGGCATCTTTTGTGTAACAAGCTAAAGGGAAATCGTGTCGTTGGCAGTGACTGGAGACAATATACCAATTCATCCCATCGTTTTACTAAATCCTGGCCATGTTGTAATAATTAGGGAACAAATAATAGTAATAGGGCACTGCCATTTCCAGTGTTTTAGTTCAGTCAAAATGAGGGAATGAATTAATAACTCAAGGGAACGAATTCTTAATTTGTGGCCACGATACACATATTTTCGTCCACATGTCATGTGTGGGGCTCTTTACATTACTGTCACTTTTGATCAATTTAATGCATTTTGCTGAATAAAATGATACTGAATGAATGATTGCAATGCCATAAACCATGGTAATGCACCATAAAACACCATGGTATTACTACTAATATTACTACATGCTCAAAAATGTGGAACATCTTCATGTTCTTTTCCATCTATTGCTTCATAACTTGATATTTTTTAATACTTTTTCATGTATTTTTAAAGATTATTTTGGTTATAAAAGGGCAGCTCACTGCACAATATTGTATTGGGGGATTTAACATAAAAAAATAATACCATAATATTAAAAATGCACTGTTTTGCTGTTTGTAACCATGAGATTTGTACATTAAGCCACACATGAGGAGACGAGTCACTTTATTATATTATGCGGATAGACTTTAATAAGACAGAATGCAATGTGTAGTCGTGAATTTTCCGTCATCCACACGA
The DNA here is from genome assembly GCF_949319135.1 of Squalius cephalus. Lineage (NCBI taxonomy): Eukaryota > Metazoa > Chordata > Actinopteri > Cypriniformes > Leuciscidae > Squalius > Squalius cephalus. The sequence continues at coordinate 1,580,421 of NC_137136.1, forward strand.
GACTCAACCCTTTCATCTGGATGAGCTTCAGGATCTTCAGTTCTTCTGTTGATCTGGAGGATGTTGAAACAGTTGTTACGCGCTCATGAAGTTGTGTGTGTCGGGACGTTAAGTACGGGTTTAATCTTGTTCTGATTACACAGTCATTACAAGCAGGTTGGCAAGCGTTGGTGAAACCAGCAGCTCTTATTTCCACTAATCTGATTTAAGGCACAAATGCCACACATGCCAACCGGCTGCCATGGCAACAGTGCCAAATGTAAACATAACAAAGACAGTTCGGCTGCATACGATTCCAGTTCCCTGTTTTTTCTGATGACTTTTGCACGCTTTGTCAACTTGATAGAGGAGGTTTGCATTGGGTGAGCGCCGTCCGACGACCCACGAAGACAGTTTAAAGACACACCTTCAACATCAACATCTCGCTTTCACACGGTCACCGATTGTTTCCTTGCACACTTCGAAAAATAAAGGCTCCAAAAGGTTGTTTTTTTTCACAGAGATGCCATAGAAGAACCATTTTTGGTTCCCAAGAGAACTTTTCAGAGATCAGTTCTTTAAAAAAAAACATATTTGGTGGTTACACTTTATTTTAAGGTGTCATTGTTACAGTGTAACTATATATTTAAGTACTGAGTAATATTAAGTACTTACTATAGGGTTAGGGTAGGATTAGGATTTGGTTGAGGGTTAGTTGCATGTAATTATGCATAATTTACTGTTATTACTATGTATATATAACATATGTAACAAGGACACTGTAAAATAAAGTGTTACCACATATTTTTCTTAGTGTGAAGAACATTGTAAAGAGCCTTTTGTGGAATGGAAAGATTATAGGACGTAAAATCAAGATTGTGATATGGCTATAAGTGCGAATCTCGCAAACGGCGATTTATTGAAGTAAATGCTGAAGGTCTTGTTAATGATTTTCATAAACATATAAATCAAAACTGCCTAATGTTACTGAATGAAATGTCGACCCAGGACGAGCTACAGCTCAGCTTTTTGCACAAAATGTTGCTTTTTTTAATGAAACTTACCCATCAAGTGTTGATAAAAAAGAATGCATGAAGCAAGAATAAAACTGGGGTTACACTTTATTTTAAGGTGTCATTGTTACAGTGTAATTATATATTTAAGTACTGAGTAATATTAAGCAACTACATGTACTTACTATAGGGTTAGGGTAGGATTAGGGTTGGTTGCATGTAATTATGCATAATTTACTGTTATTACTATGTATATGTAACATAATGTAACAAGGACACTGTAAAATAAAGTGTTACCAAAACGGGTTCTTTTGTTTATAAAGCAGAGGCTCTGTGATATATTGCATGTTAAGATATTCACACAGCAAAATATTCTGGACGGTATGACATTTTTGTGAAAAAATAAAATAAAATAATAATAATAATTGCTGGTAACTTTTTTCAAAAACACTGGTGTGGAAAGAGTTAAGAGTCGTATTAAAAACATTAGTCTGCACACAATGAAAGTGCCCATGCCCTGATAGGATAAGCCCTGTGCTTCTGATGAATTATGAAGTCTTCCGAGTGCATGACCCTGCCCTATTTTCAGACACCCTATATCAGGTTGCCTACTGATCCAGCGGGTCATCCGAGGTCATTCCCACATCCCGAAACACCTGCCGACTCTCATCCGCAAGCTTTAGCGTAGAGCTGGGCGGTATACCGGTTCATACCGAATCCCAGTGTTATGATATTAATTGTTTAGAAGCATTTTTTTTATCTTTCGCTTCATGTGTAGTCTCAGTCAGTCTCTTAACATCATATGACTTCACTTAATAATCAGTAAGAATATTCAATATACTGACATGGCACTTGCATACTGACACTTTTTTGCTACTACTATAGCAACCTTTTTGCACAGTCTTGTACATTTCAACAACAAAAAATCTTTTTTTTCGTATCTATATTTATTCGTAATTTCTTCTTGTGTTTGTATTTTGATAATAATCGCACTGTCCATGGAGCGGGCTGGTTATATATTCTCTATATGTGACCCAGGACCACAAAACCAGTCACATGGGTCCATTTTCTGAAATTGAGATTTATACATCATCTGAAAGCTGAATAAATAAGCTTTCCATTGATGTATGGTTTGTTAGGATAGGACAATATTAGGCTGAGACACAACTATTGATAATCTGGAATCTGAGGATGCAAAAAAATCAAAACATTGAGAAAATCTCCTTTAAAGTTGTTCATTTATGTTCACGATTGTGCTGCATTCACTCACAAAAATAAATGTTTTATATATTTACGGTAGGAAATTTACAAAATATCCTCATGGATCATGATCTTTACTTAATATCCTAATGATTTTTGGCATAAAAGAAAAATCGATAATTTTGACCCATACAATGTATTGTTGGCTATTGCCACAGATAAACCCGTGCGACTCGAGACTGGTGACTTGATCCAGGGTCACATATAACTGTGAATGTGACAAATAAAGATAAAATCAACGTTGGGATCGCGGCAGACAAACTAGGGCAAACTAGTCAAACTACTGCAGTATTTCCTCTCTCAATCAGAAGAAAATGTGGTTTAAAATTGATAGGCTAGGTATGCTTAAAAAAAAAAAACAAGCCATATACCGTGAAACCAGTATAATTTAGAAAAATACTGTGATATAAATGTTTGGTCATACCGCCAGCACTACTTTAGCGCTCAGCTTCTGTCTGGCTGTCCGCAGATCTGTTCATTCATCCAGAGGTGAAGCCGGAGCGCATTATAATGCACAGCATCACGGATAACGCATCGGAGGAAAGACGGAGAAGGAATGGAGAACGTGGGAGTGCCGGGGAGAATGTGTAAGAGAGGAGAAGGGAGGGTAAGACGGGCAGAAAAGGAGGAATGTCGCGTTAGGAATTCCAAACATCTCCTTAATCCGAGTGCCGACTGAAACGCTGGTCCAAGCATTTGCTGAAGCTTTTATCCCACCGTAGCTCAAGACCAGCGTACAAAGCAGAGGTCAAGAGGTCAAGAGCGTGAACCGGGATTTCTGAGAGCTCTCTCTCCTGACTGTCTGTGAACACTTATAAAGCTAAACGTCTGAAACTCTTTATAATGCCATGTTGTCTCAAGCTAACCAAACGTTTTTATTTTATTTTATTAAAGCAGAACATGATACACAACACCATCAATACAAAACTGTGTGTGTGTGTGTGTAAAATTGTGTTATGTGTATATCTCTATTATAAGTTTCTTATATATATACACTTCATATTATAAAGCAAAATGTCTGTAACTCTTTTTAATGCCATGTTGTTTCAAGCTAACCAAAAGTTTGATAAATCCAACTGGTGAATGACAAATGCATCTACAAACATCTTGGTTGCAGTAAAAATGCTAATTTGTTTAAAAACTTTAGCTTCTAATGTACTGTTGTGTACAGCTTACTATTATTAAGGAATAATTTTCATAATATAGGCCATTATTAGAAAATAATGCACACCTGAGACTCAAAGCAGCGTTACCCCTCGGGTGTGTGTTATTTGCTTATAATTCAACGTACCGGAGTCAGTTATTTCCGCTTATACTGTGGTTACCCCGAGACATTGTTCAGATTTCAAGTCATTTTCAGATTTTTGTCCTTTGCTAATTCCAAAACGTCATTTTAGAGCTTGTAAAGGAGGATTGAGACATTGATAGCATATTAATGCAGTTATTAAAGAGAGAGAGAGAGAGAGAGAGAGAGAGAGAGAGAGAGAGAGAGAGATTAAGCGTGTGTGAATTACCTGAGTCTGTTCATCAGCGTCTCTAATAGTGAAACTGTAAGTTTCTGTGCTTCAAGATCAGCGCTGTAATTTCCTCGCTAGTGAGAAATGTCTTGTAGCTTTTACGTTGATGAACTATTTTACTGATAAAATCATCAGAGCGACGCTGACAACACGTTTCTGTGTGAGTGTGTGTACTGCATGTGTGTGTGTTTGAGCGGGAGAAAGAGTATGTGCTTTCTACACATAATAAAACTTAAATTTGTGGCAAAAACAGGGAAATAATGTGTTGGTTTTATCCGATTGTTTACTATATTTATTTGCGTGGTCAGTGTCGTTGTGGGCTTCGGTTCTTTTGCTGTCGTCGCCGTAAAGTTCTTTGAAATAACTCGAATCATTTGGCGCAGTGATATGGAGCTGTAATGCGGTCAAAACCTGCCTGGACTACTTTAGCCGTGCGTTTCCCTGAAAATAATTGCACAAGCGTTCAAGCGTTCAACAGCCCCGCAGTTTAAGTTCTTTTAAATACTATGTAAGATTTCAGTGTAAACATTTCAAACTATTTGCTATTTTGTGGTCACATATACATTACATTACGGTGCCACATTAAATATATAATTTATTTTATAGCCAAATGTTGCATTTTCATTTCATTTAAATTATATTTTATATGATTATTGTTTTACATTATACTTTTTTTTTTTTTATAAAATTTAGATTTTTTATATATATACATATATGTATATATAAATATATATACTGTATATTTTATGTTTTTTTTTAAACGGCAAGTTGAAAGGATTTTTTTTTGTGGAAATCGACAGAGAAATCGCACTGAACCCAGGACATTTATTTATAGTCAACATGAATTTACAATAACTATAATTTACCTTCCTGATCTTATCATCCATGTAATAATGCATGACATGCTTCATTGCATTGGGAGATGATGTATTCTGTTCTCTATTGTATTACTAAAACATTTAGATTAATATAGCTTGACAGTGTTGCTATTTTGGCTTGTTGTGGTACTTTGACCTTTAGATCTCCAAACTCTGACACAGTTTCATCCAGTTATAAAGGAACTGTTGAGAAAACGTAAATTTGATGCATTTTAGGTTCTCTCAACTATTGTCTTAAACATTGTCGCTACTTTTCAATTAGTTTGTTCATAAAAAATGCACATTCAGCCGATAAATTCATCAAGGCAACTGCAGATTTCTGATTCACAATACATTGATATATTTTGGTTGCTATAGCTTTTTTGGGCACTAGTTTCAGGTTTCAGAAGGCGCAACAAAGCAAAGATATCTGGGATTTATTTTCAGTTCCAGAGGCTTGTACCTCAACACTTGACACACAAACCTCAATAACAGTGAACAAAAATATATCCTATAACCGCATCATTTATTCATGCTGCAATGCAATACATGCTGGAAATCTCACAACCCTTCACATTTCAGCAGTGTTGCTCATCTGTGTCTGACTCATTTCTGTTGGTCTAATATGAGTTGTATGTAGTTTGTGATTCATAATATCCTTTAAAATGGAAAATATGTTGTTTTTTTTAACAGTGCATGTGTGTTTTCAGGCCAACTGTGTGAGATGTGATGAGCACTAACTGATTTTCCATATGAATAGGGTGTGCACCTCCTGTTTTCTCACTCCAGGATGTTTTCAGGATGCTTCTTAATATACTCTTCCTCCTTTTCCTCGTCAGGTACGACTATAAAGAAATGCTGCATAACTCCACGTTTTGTCTCGTGCCGAGAGGACGCCGCCTGGGCTCTTTCCGGTTCCTGGAGGCTCTGCAGGTATACTTACTGTTTTGTTTTGTTTTGTTTTGTTTTTTATCCAATATTGAAGTATTGATTATAAATGATTTTTTACATTTTACAGTTTCTTCCTATTGAGATACTAAGGCTACGTCTACATTAAAGGGGTGATGAACTGAGAACTAAAATTTTCCTTGAGCTTTTGACATATAAGAGGTCATCATATATAGTTTCAGAACTGAAAACTTCCTTGTTAGTCCAGTAAATGCTTTTATTGACACCAGGCACAGCGAACGACAGGTTTTTCAAAGTGGAGATCTATGACGTCAAAGGGTATCAAGCCCCGCCTCCGCAGAAGAAGAGCAACGCCTACTTCAACACTGCCTGTTTAGCCCCGCCCACCGATTCACACATTACATGAAACTCATTATAATATGCAAAACTGTTATCCAATCATAGCAGTGGGCGTTTACTTCCAAGTCTTCAATGCGGCACGCCCATAAAAACAGGAGCTAGGCTCAAAACCAGGGTAGAAAATAGCCTATTACTTATTCATTTGGATGTTTTTGAAAGTGAACGTCATAAGTTGACCTCAGACAACAATATAAAAAAATTCAGTTCATGACCCCTTTAAAAAAACGCTCTCCGTCCACACTAGCGTTTTCAAGCGTTTCAGTGTGGATGAAAACGCCTGAAAATGCTAAACTCACATTTACTGCGCATGCGTTTAACCTCACAAAAGCTTCCTGAGATGATACAGATGGAAAAATAAATAATCAAGTTATCGCTCAATTCTTCTGACCGGATAATGTTATTTAGCAGAATATCTCAAATGAGAGTACATTTTCTGTCATCTTTGCAGGACTGTGATATGAAGAGTGTGCAAAGTAATATAGTACAGTTGTATACAATATAGTACAATACAGTGTGGAAGTGAAAAAGTGCATCATGTGACTAAACTTACGCCATCGTTTTTAAATACCTCAGTTTTCCCAGTCCACACTACAACATAGGGGTGTGACGGTTAGCATATAACCGTGAGACCGACGGTTATAGTTGAACACCGTCATTACAACTCTATAACCGCCAAAACCGTGTTATTAAAATATTTTTTACAAACATTTTTTATCATAGAGAATGTTTAAATACTAATTAAAAACAACTGTTAACAGTCTGTTATTAATGGTCTACGTCGTTTCCAACTGTATTTGATTCTTTGCCAAGTATCAACGCAAGTTTTGTTTTGTAAATCGTCAGACATGATTTTTACCTGTTCATTAAGTTTTGCTTTGTAGAAAGCCTTTCTTTAAAACGAATTTCGTTTTGTACAACTTGTATCTTAATTTTAATAAATGTTTCATCAACCAATTGCATGTATTTAATAAATAAATAGATATAGCAGATAATATAATAACCGGTGCTGGTGCGCCGCGTTCACTTGCATTGGATTGTATTGTGAACTAGAGCGCATCTCATGGTAAATGAATGAAACTCAGCGTAGGCCTATGCCTCAAACATTAGCATTAAATATCTTTGCTGCATCCTTTCTAGAACAGACAAGGGCTTTATTGCGGCTCGCATCAGCAGAGCATTGCATCGTCCATAGACCGCAAAACAATCAGCGAATGGCGGGCGGGTGCGGCTTTAAATTTGGTAAAAAAAAAAAAAAAACGGTGCGGATGATGAGTGCGGTTGCGAATGAAATAAAACCCCATCCGCGTATCTTTATCGATAACATTGATTATTATTATTTTTTAATTTAGGCGATCAAGTGTCTGCTCCTTTATTCAAACTAAGTTGTCCTATTCAGACGAACGTCGCAACACCCCCCCCCCCCCCCCCCCCCCCCCCCCGACGGTTATGTTACGAACCGTCACATTTGTCATCACCAATTCTCAAACCGGCATACCCCTAATACAACATGAAAACAGCGTTTTCAAATTTATCCACTTTGGAGAGCGTTTTCAAAAAGCTTCGTTTTCATTAATAAAAAACGGCGTCTTACACAACACCGTTTTCAACTAAAAACCTTTCGGCCGTTCGTTTACACGACAACCACGTTTTGGGTGCTTTCGAAAACGGGTTTCAAAGTGCACGTTTTTGAAAACGGTCTCCATGTAAACAACAAAAACTTGAATCTGTGAAGACGATGACTTCATGAACATGTGTATTACGTGGGGGTCGTTTGGTGCCGTCTGTACGCGGAAAACTCAAATGAAAAACTTCTCCATTTCAAGTATATCATTGTCGTGCAAACGTACCCTCAGTGTGGACTGAAGGCCAAAACGGAGAGAAAAAGAAAACGTATTAGTGTGCCTGAGAAGTGAACAAATGCACCTTTTGCTGTAACCGGCACTATTCAGTGATGCTCATGCCTGTGTAATGTCTATTGTGTGGCTGTGCTCTTTCAGGTTGTCTGGCGTTGTGCAGATATGAGGCTTAACAGGCCATTAGATATTGTGTTCTGAATTATGCGTGAGTTTAGGATTGCCTGGCGGAGGTTTTGGTGCACATGTGTGTTTGTGTCTGTCGGAGCTCACGCCGGCTTTAGCTCTCAGGCCTGTATTGGTCTGTATGTATTTCAGCAGATTGAAGGGCTGGTTAATGACACTGCAAGGATTAGTCCATAACAGCAGGATGATATTAGAGATGAAGGGAGGTCAGATGAGGAGCAGATTAACAGATTAAGGACAGGACAACAGGCCTGTGCAAACACACACACACACACACACACACACACACACACACACGCAATTATGCTGGGAAACAGTGGATTTTGTCTTATTGTCTGAGAATGAAGTTATGTTGTGGAGCAGCGATGAGATCAGATGATACTCTGAATATAAACCAGAGTACTGAATTATTACCACTTTTATATACTATGGTACAAGTCCAAAAAACATACTATTGGACATGGTTATTTTAGTATTATTTATTTACTTTATATATAGTTTGAATTTTTTTTATATTTTCATTTCATTGTAAATGTAGTTTTAGTAATTTTGTTATGTTCTTTTGTAATTTTTGTATTTAAAAAATATTTTTATTTTTATTTTAGTTAGTAATTTTAGTTAAACTTATTTCCGTGTATGTATATACACACACACACACACACATATATATATATATATATATATATATATAAATGCATATAATATAAAATAAAATATTATATATAAATTAATTTTTTTCTTTTTTTCTTTTTTCTTTATTTAAAAGGGACAGCGCACATTAATCAACATGAGTACAAAGTCCAACATGTAAATGTGCCAGATTTAGCCATACAGGCTAATTTTCATCAATAAGAAAGCCTTAGATATAGATAAGTAAGAATAACATAACCACTATTCCCGATCAGGACAACTGGCAGGTTGATGGCCAAAAAAACAAAAAAACAAAAAAAACATAACACAAGTATCACACACAGTAGACACGGGTAAAAGTGTACAGACACGCATTTGAATGCATCAACAACACATAAGCACACACAGAGACACCACTATAGCAATGAATGCATTCACATTTCTATTTTATTTTATGTAATAGAAATTATATACAAAATATGTAGATAATTTCACTGTTGCACAGCCCTATATATAAAATACTTAATATATAAATAAAAAATAATAAATAAATATTATTATAAACATAAATCTATCAAAAATGTATATATGTGTATTGTGTATTTCATATATATATTTATACAAATATTTTTATATTACAAACATATATATTATGTATTGAATATATAGCCTACAATTTATTTATAAACATATATAACATTTATTTTTATATTTTCATTTTCATTGTAAATGTAGTTTTAGTAATTTTATGTTCTTTTGTAATTTTTGTATTTAAAAAATATTTTTATTTTAGTTAGTAATTTTAAAGTAAACTTATTTCCGTGTGTGTGTATATATATATATATATATATATATATATATATATATATATATATATATATATATATACTGAAACTTTAAAAAAAATATATATATATATATATATATAACATTTATTTTTATATTTTGACTGTCTCCTAGCCCTTCGTGTAGCAGTGTCTGTATCCGTGATGATTATCTCACGTCCTCTTTGATTGTTGTGACCCGTGAGGCTTCGGTTCAGACAGGCAGAGTCACGCTTTGTGTTTCGCTCCGTCGCTGCCAGATTTCTCAGAGCTCAGAAACTTACGACTTATCTGATAAAGACACGATTCTTCAGGCAGAGCTTCTCTGGGTTTCAGACTTTCCACTCGAAGATGCTAATAAAATTTTCATGACGCTTGCTTTATTTTTCTTCAGCCTGTTTTAACTTGCCTCTCTCTCTCTCTCTCTCTCTCTCTCTCTCTCTCTCTCTCTCTCTCTCTCTCTCTCTCTCTCTCTCTCTCTCTCTCTCTCTCTCTCTCTCTCTCTCTCTCTCTCTCTCTCTCTGTGTGTGTGTGCAGGCCGCTTGTGTGCCCGTCATGCTCAGTAACGGCTGGGAGCTTCCCTTCTCAGAGATCATCGACTGGCGTACGGCTGCCGTCATTGGGGACGAGAGACTTCTCCTACAGGTACGACTTTCATCATAATATATCAGGACTAGAAAGAGCTCAGCTTATGTCATACATTCTGCCCAAGCGGCAACCTTCCGATCGGTCTCTTAAATCCAACACGGAATTGACTTAAACTGCAATTCATCCACTGGCCGCTAGAGACAGACCACAAAAGAGAGTCAATCCCTACAAAAAACATGTTCAAATGCCCAACACGAGACGATCTGGAGACTCCACTATCAAATTCCGTCATGTAAATAGCGAATCCGCCATGGCTCGAGCGCAACTGGCTTTTAAAGGAATGGGAGATGAGACTCTGATTGGTTTTTTGCACGTTACGCCCAAAACACACCCATTACTCATTAAGAGAATAGAGACAACACTTTTAGACCATGCACCGGGAGCACCGACCATTTTTCCCGTCGTTAAACTAGCAAAAGTGGATTCGGATGCACTAAGTGCACTTGTGCCGTGAGCTTTAGACCATGAGCTTAGATCGTTAAAATAGGGCCTTATATTCATGCTTAATTAAGGGATAATGTACATCCAGCCGGTTGTTATCTCAGAATAAACCCGATCAGGATCAACACACACACACACACACACACACACACACACACACACACACACACCTGAAGGGGTTTATTCTGAGATCACACACACACACACACACACACACACACACACACACACACACATACACACACACATACACCTGAAGGGGTTTATTCTGATATAACAACTGGCTGGATGTACATTATCCGCTTATTACACGGATACTTGCCACATAAGTAAATAATTAGACACGAAATATTGATCTGAGTTGAAATATTTTATCAGCTCTTTAAACGCGAAGCTTTGCGGAGAGAGCAGTTTCAGTGGCGAGATCAAACTAGACGGACATTTAAGAGATACGGTATACAGTCATAACACTAATTACACAGCATTTCAACACATAAATAATTATGGAGATTAGAGATATTGATTTCAGATTAAACTGTTTTAAAATCATACCTGTTTGTATCTTATAATCCAACAGTGTACAAAACAATAGTCTCAAAATGGCCGCCGCTGCGTTTGTGTGAAACAAGAGAGAGCGAGTCCACGACACTGGATGGCATAATTAAATAACTGTACAGAAAATATTGATTCGACTGAGTTTTAATATTTTATTAGCTCACCAAATGCAAAACTTCCATGAAGAAAAACCGTTCCAATCAGACCAATCAGAATAAAGTATTCCACAGAGCCATGTAATAATATGTTTAAACCTCATGTAATCTGTTTTGAACAAGATTGGACCCCATTGACTTTCATTATATGACGAAAAAATAAGACATTTTACTATGTGTTCCACAGATGAAAGAAAGTCATACAAGTTTGGAGCAACATCAATGACTAATAATGGTTAAAATAGAGCCCTATATGTTGCTTAATATGTTTTAACCTCATGTAATCTCAAGACTTCCCTATAAATGAATCATCCATGAATGAAATCGTTCTAATGCCACATGCTAATTAGCGGGTCGGAAGCGATCAGTGCCGGTCCTCGGGCCTCAGAGACTCCACACTGAGAGCCAGGGCTGGTCGTGTGTAATCGAAACTCTTTCCCTCGCCGGCAGAACGACTCGAGTGAGAGAAGCGACAGGTTCTGTCGAGAGCAGGAGTTCTGCGTTTCATACGCTCTCGCTCTCGTGACCCTGAGGCGCTGGAGGCCTGACAGAAGCGCAGACTAATCGGCCAGTGCAATATTTGTAAAGGGAATCTTCCTCGAGCTGTTTGTGTTTACAGTGAAGAGACTTTAATAAACGCACACACCTGATGTGACTCAGTTTGTTGAATAAACACTACAACAGAACTCTATCTATCTATCTATCTATCTATCTATCTATCTATCTATCTATCTATCTATCTACCTATCTACCTATCTATCTATCTATCTATCTATCTATCTATCTATCTATCCTCTATCTCATTCTATCTATCTATCTATCTATCTATCTATCTATCTATCTATCTACCTATCTATCTATCTATCTATCTATCTATCTATCTATCTATCTATCTATCTATCTATCTATCTATCTATCTATCTATCTTTCTATCTTTCTATCTATCTATCTATCTATCTATCTATCTATCTATCCTCTATCTCATTCTATCTATCTATCTATCTATCTATCTATCTATCTACTGTATCTATCTATCTACTGTATCTATCTATCTATCTATCTATCTATCTATCTATCTATCTATCTATCCTCTATCTCATTCTATCTATCTATCTATCTATCTATCTATCTATCTATCTATCTATCTATCTATCTATCTATCTATCTATCTATCTATCTATCTATCTATCTATCTATCTATCCTCTATCTCATTCTATCTATCTATCTATCTATCTATCTATCTATCTATCTATCTATCTATCTATCTATCTATCTATCTATCTATCTATCTATCTATCTATCTATCTATCTATCCTCTATCTCATTCTATCTATCTATCTATCTATCTATCTATCTATCTATCTATCTATCTATCTATCTATATATCTATCTATCCTCTATCTCATTCTATCTATCTATCTATCTATCTATCTATCTATCTATCTATCTATCTATCTATCTATCTATCTATCTATCTATCTATCTATCTATCTATCTATCTATCTCATTCAATCTGTCTGTCTGTATGTCTGTTCTATCTATCTATGGCTCTCTCTATCTTTCCAACTACCTAGCAAAACCCTGGTATCTCCTTGGTAACCACATAGCAACTAATCAGGTGCCGACCCCCTATAGACTCATCAATCACCCAAGCATTATCCTGAAATTGCTTTCACTTTCTGGGGTGAACTCTTCCTTTAATCTACTCTCGAAACTTCCTTTACTTACTGAAAAAGCCCAGTTTCTCTGAGTTATTTTAACTGGTGCCTTCGATTGGAAATAAAACATGATCTCACTGCTCACTTCTCCTCACAGATTCCATCGACGGTTCGCTCCATCCATCAGGATCGCATTCTGTCCCTCCGCCAGCAGACGCAGTTCTTGTGGGAAGCGTACTTCTCTTCTGTGGAGAAGATCGTGCTCACTACATTAGAGGTGAGCGACGTCCTGATCAATGAACATCTTTCACTGCGGTCAAGACATGAGGCCATCGAATCCGATCGGATGAATCCCACAGAAACTTGCCCGGGTCATAATTTACCCAACAGAAAATGAGAAAATTGCAGAAAATGATGCTCATTTTAGGACCATTAAGATTTTTGCATCGTGATTATTTTCATGATTATTGAGCACGTTTTCACTCCACAGTTCTCATTACTGTAATGCATCCGGAATCAGATGTAATTATGGGTTTATTTGTAATTCTCATCATTTTAAATGATTTAATGATAATACTATAATGAGAATCATCCAGGCACAATGATTTATTTAGTCAAATTAGCAGAAATGTGCTCATTATGTAGAAATATTTTACTATTTAAATCAGAAAGACCATAATGAGAAGTATATATTTATTTCCCCCCACATAATGTCAAAATGCAAAAAAAAAAAAAAAAGGCTTCATTTTCTTTCAAATGGAAAAATATAATTTTTTGCACAAATTCTTTTACCCTCCCAATAGAATGAATTGCATGTGATCAGTCATTTCGCGAGCTATTCCTGAATGAAAACGGAGCTCCATCTGGCCGGTCTCAGGCTCTGGTTTCACACACTTCTCCCTGGAGGAAGTGTTGTAGTTCTGAGATGTGCTGGATTGCTGTTGGTGTGTAAGAGGACACCCGGGTCAGGTCTTGAAGGGTTTATCTGTGATACCGAGCATTAATATGTGTCCGAATAAACATGGCTTCGGTCCAGCTGGCCTCATGTTTATGAAAGTTAGGCTCTTTAAAGCTCATGAAATTTGAGCCTTGTTAATGTTTGTCAACTCTAGTCTAACATGCGATGCCGTGACACAATAAAAAGCATATTTACCATGTTAATCAGAGGCTGCAATGAAATCGCATACTTTTCTAGTCAAGTCACCTTTATTTATTTAGAGCTTTTTACAATACAGATTGTTTCAAAGCAGCTTTACAGTGAAAACAGGAAAATAATGCAACAAAGGTTGTTTCGGCTGTACAGCAGATCTGGAAGAAAAATATAGCGTCATAGTTGAGCTTAAGTAAGTTCAGTGATGGTTCATTTTTGTTGTAAAAAAGTTAATAATTTACTTAATTTATATATATAGCCGCTCTGGAGAAATCGTCCAGCTAGGTTGATTACTCATATAATGGTGTCAATGCAGACAGATCAATAAAATTGTTGAGATTCTGATTCGGCGAGATTCTGAAGTGTGCCTACGATGGACAGCGGCGATGGATAATTCACCTCAGATCTTAAAAATAAATTAAAGGAAAAATAACTGTAAACAAACAATTGTATTCTATGACAAAGACTGTATCAATGACTCAGTATGTATTTTCAATAATGTTTAAATTATGTTATATTTATGAGTCTGATTATGTGCTTATTGATTTGGTTGCGAGTGCAGTGCGCTTGCAGAGAGACTCCGCCCACACGCACTTCTGATTGGCTGTGATTTTTGATTGATTTGGTTGCGAGTGCAGTGTGCTTGCAGAGAGACTCCGCCCACATGCTCTTCTGATTGGCTGTGATTTTTGATTGATTTTGCCACGTCTGGTGTGGACAGAAAAATTGCTTGTCGCTGGTTTAGACATGGTGTAATAGCTCTAATGAACATCAGTGATTCAGAGAAGTCATTAAAGGGATCATAAAATTGTATCAGAACATCTTGTAACGTTCCAAACTCTTTCTGGATGTCCTCTTCCAGATCATCCAGGACCGTGTGTTTCAGCACAACGGCCGCAGCACGCTGATGTGGAACCGGCTGCCGGGAGGACTCTTCACCCTGCCACAATACTCCTCATATCTGGGAGACTTCCCCTTCTTCTACGCCGAGCTCGGTAAGTTTGACTTAACACCCACTGGCTCCAAATGCTTCAGTAGCCATGCCCCAGACTCCGCCTGCTACAGTAGCCACGCCCCAAACGCGCCGCCTGCTTCAGTAGCCACGCCCCAGACTCCGCCTGCTACAGTAGCCACGCCCCAAACGCGCCGCCTGCTTCAGTAGCCACGCCCCAGACTCTGCCTGCTACAGTAGCCACGCCCCAAACGCGCCGCCTGCTTGAGTAGCCACGCCCCAGACTCCACCTGCTACAGTAGCCACGCCCCACACTCTCCACCTGCTTCAGTAGACACGCCCCAGACTCCGCCTGCTACAGTAGCCACGCCCCAAACTCTCACCTTCTACAGTAGCCACGCCCCAAACTCTCCGCCTGCTACAGTAGCCACACCCCAAACTCTCCGCCTGCTACATTAGCCACGCCCCAAACTCTCACCTTCTACAGTAGCCACGCCCCAAACTCTCCGCCTGCTACAGTAGCCACACCCCAAACTCTCCGCCTGCTACAGTAGCCACGCCCCAAACTCTCACCTTCTACAGTAGCCACGCCCCCAAACTCTCCTCCTGCTACAGTAGCCACGCCCCAAACTCTCCTCCTGCTACAGTAGCCACGCCCCAAACTCTCACCAGGCTTGTTCGACTTGAACCGGCGCTGCACAGACCGATCGGTTTATGACATCAAAGTACCGCAAGAGCAATTCAAAAGCATAAGGAGCCGTCTACTCTCCATTCACTCTCGCGGTACTTTGATGTCATTCACCGATTGGTCTGTACAGCGCTGGTTCAAGTTGAACAAGTCAACTTTCTACAGTAGCCACGCCCCAAACTCTCCTCCTGCTACAGTAGCCACGCCCCAAACTCCCCGCCTGCTAGAGTAGCCACGCCCCAAACTCTCCGCCTGCTACAGTAGCCACGCCCCAAACACTCCATCTACTACAGTAGCCACGCCCCCAAATTATCCACCTGCTACAGTAGCCACGCCCCAAACTCGTCGTCTACTACAGTAGCCACGCCCCAAACTCTCCGCCTGCTACAGTAGCCACGCCCCAAACTCTCCTTCTGTTACAGTAGCCACGCCCCAAACTCTCCGTCTACTACAGTAGTCACGCCTCAAACTCTCCTCCTGCTACAGTAGCCACACCCCAAACTCTCCTCCTGCTATAGTAGCCACGCCCCAAACTCTCCTCCTGCTACAGTAGCCACGCCCCAAACTCTCCGCCTGCTACAGTAGCCACGCCCCAAACTCTCCACCTGCTAAAGTAGCCACGCCCCAAACTCTCCACCTGCTAAAGTAGCCACGCCCCAAACTCTCCTTCTGCTACAGTAGCCACGCCCCAAACTCTCCTCCTGCTAAAGTAGCCACGCCCCAAACTCACCTCCTGCTAAAGTAGCCACGCCCCAAACTCTCCACCTGCTACAGTAGCCACGCCCCAAACTCTCCTCCTGCTACAGTAGCCACTCCCCAAACTCTCCGCCTGCTACAATAGCCACGCCCCAAACTCTCCGCCTGCTACAGTAGCCACGCCCCAAACTCTCCGCCTGCTACAGTAGCCACGCCCAAAACTCTCCGCCTGCTACAGTAGCCACACCCAAACTCTCCGCCTGCTACAGTAGCCACGCCCAAAACTCTCCGCCTGCTACAGTAGCCACACCCCAAACTCTCCTCCTGCTACAGTAGCCACGCCCCAAACTCTCCTCCTGCTACAGTAGCCACGCCCCAAACTCTCCGCCTGCTACAGTAGCCACGCCCCAAACTCTCCTCCTGCTACAGTAGCCACGCCCCAAACTCTCCTCCTGCTACAGTAGCCACGGCCCAAACTCTCCGCCTGCTACAGTAGCCACGCCCCAAACTCTCCGCCTGCTACAGTAGCCACGCCCCAAACTCTCCACCAGTTCTGAAGGTGTCTGGGAGGCTCAATGTTTACTCTTGTGCGGGAGATAAACTCATGAATGGCATACTAATATTAGGCAATGAATTATAAACTGGGTCAAGAGAATGTATTTTAACAAATTATCTTACATCACCTTTAACAACATACTATTAAATCTACTCTATGGAGTCAGTGTTTTATATATATATATGAATTGTCTAATTAAACGTTGATCATCTTCTCCACAGGTATTAAACCACAGCAGAAATTCACCGCCGTCATTCACGCAGTCACGCCTCTCGTATCTCAGTCTCAACCGGTTCTCAAGTTGCTAGTGGCTGTGGCCAAATCACAGTACTGTGCCCAGGTCAGTTATTTATATACTATTATATTACTTATTAATACTATTTTAGCATTTATTAATATTTTAAATTAGCTTTTATTTTTATACTTACAGTGTCTAAATTTTAGTGCTTTTGTCATTTTTAAAGATTATTTATATTTAGCTTTCATTTATATTTATTTAAGTTTTTGTGTTAATAATTTTAGTTCTTCAACTTAAACTAGTTTATTTCAGTTGTATCAGTTCTGGAAACAACAAATAGCTCAGCAGCTGTTGCATAAAAACCACATTAAGGATGCATTTCCATAAAAGCAAATATCAGGCTTTTAGAAATATGCTCAGTCACTTCAGCTTTATGAATTCTAACTTGAATGAACAAGATATTATAAGAGCATATAAGAGTTAAATTTGTTATTTTGGCGTCAGAGAACTCATCAGATCCATTGCTAATACTTACAGATGTTTGTTTTCCCTCCAAAATGAGGTCATTTCCTAGAATGTGATGTCACTGAGGAACTGGCATTTGTTATTTAAAGACATTTTACAAAAGACTAACAGGATTGGATGTTGTTCCCAAAAACATTACATTCACAAAGTAGAGAAATTTGACTGTGAGATTGTGATGAAAGTACATGAAGTAGTATAATTTATGAAGACAGTGCTATTCAAAAGTAAGATTTTTTTTTTCTTTTGGAAAGAAATTAATACTGAAAGAAATTAAAGTGATCCAAATTAACAGTAAAGACTTCAAAAATTCAGATGAATGCTGTTCTTTTCAACTGATAATAATAATCATAAATGTTTCTTGATCATCAAATCATCATATTAGAGTGATTTCTGAAGGATCATGTGACACTGAAGACTGGAGTAATGATGCTGAAAATACAGCTTTGATCACAGGAATATATTACACTTTATTTTATAATCACATAGAAAACAACTATTTTAAATTATAATAATATTTCACTGTTTTTACAGTATTTTTGATCTAATAAACGCAGCCGTGGTGAGCTCTTTCAAAAACATTAAAGAATCTGACCGACCTCAAACTTTTGAACATTGGTGTAAATGATATAAAAATGTACTTGATAGTAGAAATGACCTCTGATGACCTTGTATCAGATCATTGTCCTGTGGAACTGTGACAAGCCTCTTCCCGCGAAGCATCGCTGGCCCGTGACCTCTGTCCCAGTCATCGTAATCGAGGGCGAGAGCAAGGTGAATCTCCACTTCAACCTGTCTTCATATTCTCATCTTATCAAATGAAGTGTCTGGTTTTACTCGCTGCGACGACACATGATGGATGGCGTATAGATTTGTTTTTTGCTCTCTGCCTCGAATGAGATATTGAGCATTTTCTGGAGGAGGTTTCACGTGTTTGTCTACGTTTAGGTGATGAGCAGCCGATTCCTGCCCTATGACAGCATGAGAACAGATGCAGTCCTGAGTCTGGATGAGGACACTGTGCTCTCGACCACTGAGGTGAGTCTGGGGCTGCAACAAAGACGTTAGATATGCAAAGACAGTGCAGTCATAGTACTATGAATGGGAGAAAGTGCAACACGCAATATGGCGGAATAAGTCCCGCCTTCTAAATAAAAGAGCCCATTGCAGACTGGTAAAGTCATTGCATCACTGTTAGAAGCACTTATGACTGCACACATGCACATTGGCTGAAAATGCAGTTTTTTGTCATGATTTGAGGATTTAGAAGAAAAAAAATGTTAGACTGGTGTTGTTGCCCGAGAGATGTTTCAAAGATGGCCACCAATGGTTTCAAAGATGGGACTTTGGCTACAACCAATCACAGGAATCAGGGAAAACATAAACAAAAACTGGCTATATAAGTGGATTTTATGGTACTCAATATTATATATGCACCATTTATCATCTGTAATACCATGGTGTAACTACTAGATAGCCATATATATAAATATATAAACATGGCTGTGTATTTCCTAGTTGCTGGAAACATTGTTTTCAGACATAACAATAATTTACTTGTATTAGGTTTTGCATTTGGATATATATTTAGACATTATTAAAGACTATTTTGTCAGATTGTTTTTCTTTTTTTTTCAACCGATCATAATGATTCTAAGTGCTTAGTTTTTTTAAATTTTGGGTCAAGCATTTTATTTCAGAAATTGTTTACATTTAATTTGCTCTTATTAAATTGTATTATCAGCATTATAGGATTAGTTCACCAAAAATGAGGTGGAGCCATCCAAGCTGTATATGACTCTCCACCAAATCCCCCTGTTGTCAATCATTTTATCCCTTAAAACTCACCTTTGATCAACAAAATTACATAAACTTTTTTTTCCTTGAAAATAATTTCTTAATGTCTTAAAATATCTTGAATGTAACTTGACACCCTTGCCTCATTTAGTATACGTGGTTCTATGAATATGCAAATGAGCCCCGCCTCCACTCACTCACTCAGCTCAGAGATCCACTGGTTGACGATCACACGTTGATCTGATTGGTTACAAGGTAGTTTGTGACGTCAGAAACACCAGCGATTTCAAAGCGTGTTTTTGAGACTGTCTTTGGTTCACTGCAGTTTTAAGGAGGAAATACTCAGCAATGCTGTCGACTTATGAATTTACACATGGTTTGTCTTAAAGCATATTAAAAACACCACATAGACACATAAACAACATTAAAAGCTTGAGTTTCACCACAGGGGGACTTTAAGGTTTTGGAGGAAAACATTCCAGGATTTTCCTCCATCTAATGCAAGTGAATGGTGCCCAATATTGACCATTTAGTCCAAAATCCAAATGCAGTGTATTTTTCATTGTTAGTTCAGGTGAACTTATTGTAAAGTGTAGTAGTTGCATGTTCAGTATGTACTTACAGTGCACTCATTCCCACAGGTGGATTTTGCCTTTACTGTTTGGCAAAGTTTCCCAGAGAGGATTGTGGGATACCCTGCGCGTAGCCATTTCTGGGACTCTAACAAGGAGCGTTGGGGATACACCTCCAAGTGGACCAATGATTACTCCATGGTGCTGACCGGAGCTGCTTTCTACCACAGGTCAGTCAGATATCCAACTCACGAACCACATCTCACTGTCATTAGCACTGCAGTGGAAGGTAATGATTTGAAACACTCTCCATGAGCAGCAACAAAACACTCCACGCACAGAAATACACATAAGCAATAATCAAAAATAAACTTTTTCCTGTCTAGAGTTTGATTTTACATGCAAATAAAATGTCTCTCCATCCCGGGAGACTAGCGCTAAATTAATCCTCTAGTTTAGCGCCATCTACTGTTTTAGAAGAGGAAGTTGCTCAACTGCATTTGTGAGAAAATCGAGCCGAGAGATCTCATAAAAAGCCAAGTGTCTCACAATCATAACAGACAGATATGCATTTGTATGCACTTGATTTGGTATTTGTTCAAAGGTTACATGCAATTTGTAGGATGGTTTGTATTTATTTTTGAAGTATTATCTTGGCTCATTTATTTATATTTGTAAAACACAATACATATTTGTTACTCCACTGCATTTTCACTCAAACTGACCTTTGTACCTCTGCACATTGCTTTTTTTTTTTTTTTTCGAGTCGAGTTTTCCTTTGCAAAGCAGATCGAGTTTGTTT
The DNA here is from genome assembly GCF_949319135.1 of Squalius cephalus. Classification (NCBI taxonomy): domain Eukaryota; kingdom Metazoa; phylum Chordata; class Actinopteri; order Cypriniformes; family Leuciscidae; genus Squalius; species Squalius cephalus. Next base: position 1,601,279 of record NC_137136.1, read on the forward strand.
GCAAAATGCTGGATTTGTTTGTTTAATTATGGCACGTAATTCGCTCCATCAAGAAATAACACACCGCATTCTACATTAGAATTCAACCAAGCCATGTAATAAATGTGTTTAATGCGCCATCTTTTTCTAATCCAGGTATTATAACTACTTGTACACACACTACCTGCCCGGCAGCTTAAAGACTATGGTGGACCAGCTCTCGAACTGTGAAGACATCCTCATGAACTTCCTAGTGTCTGCTGTCACTAAGATGCCGCCTATCAAGGTCACTCAAAAGAAACAGTACAAGGAGACGATGATGGGACAGGTACACAATCTGAGTGATTCTGTCACTGCCATATTTTCAGCTGTTTTAAAGGCAGGGTAGGTAGGATTTTTCAAAAAAAAAAAAAATCCAAATTTGTTTAAACTGTCTTTATATACCAATACATAATTAAAATGTAAGTACTCTGAAAAAGAGAGTATAAAAATCGAGTGTCTGTAGACCTCTCACGACTGTTGTAAACACAGCTCATTATTTCCATTCACTCCACCCCCTCCCTTCTGGGCTCCTTCCAAAGCCACGCCCCCAAAACACATGAATGCGCGACGCCAAACGCTCAGGCTCAGCTGGAAGACGCATTTATTATTTACCTGAGACGAGCGGAGAGGAAGGAGCGCAGTGCATGCAGTCACATCATGTCAGAATCACATGTAATAAAATACCTAACTTTATCACTATAAATATAAACAAATAAGATTTCTTTTAGTACTCACTATCAAGCTAGCATATCGATACTGGTAAAGTTTAAAATATACTTTGTTTGATTCGGTAACGAGCTATATTTATAGGTAACGAGCTATATTTATAGGTAACGAGCTATATTTAGGCTATAGGTAACGAGCTATATTTATAGGTAACGAGCTATATTTATAGGTAACGAGCTATATTTAGGCTATAGGTAACGAGCTATATTTAGGCTATAGGTAACGAGCTATATTTATAGGTAACGAGCTATATTTATAGGTAACGAGCTATATTTATAGGTAACGAGCTATATTTAGGCTATAGGTAACGAGCTATATTTATAGGTAACGAGCTATATTTATAGGTAACAAGCTATATTTATAGGTAACGAGCTATATTTATAGGTAACGAGCTATATTTAGGCTATAGGTAACGAGCTATATTTATAGGTAACAAGCTATATTTATAGGTAACGAGCTATATTTATAGGTAACAAGCTATATTTAGGCTATAGGTAACGAGCTATATTTATAGGTAACGAGCTATATTTATAGGTAATGAGCTATATTTATAAGGCAAAGCTAAAAACAGGTTGCATTGATACACGTTTTTCCATTACCATCAGTTACACTGTGATGAAGGTGAATTTCGTGTAAGATTCATAACATATACGGTGTTTTGCGAGTTTCCATGATGAAAACATTGTTGACTCTGATGAAGACTACACTCCAGAGACAAGTACCGCTTCGTCGGTTCGAGGACAGGTCCGGGGTCGAGGGCGAAGCAGAGGAGGTCGTTCAGGGTCCGAGGAAGTAGTTTTGCCTTGTTTGCCTTCGCTGACTGAATATGCAGGTGCTTTGAGTTTTGAATGCTCTTTCTCTGCCATAATTTTACTCTTCGTAGGTTCCGCGCCTCTCTTGCACGCCTCAAATCAAACGGGTGCGCGTGCATATGGGCAGATCTAGCAACAGGGGTGGTTGCCATGGTTGCGAGAGTGAGTGACAGTCACCCAAACCAATCAATTGTTTCGTCCCGAATGGAAATAATGAGCTGTGTTTATTGCAGATTAAAAGGTCTACAGTCACTCGATTTTTATACTCTCTTTTTCAGAGCACTTACATTTTAATTATGTATTGGTATATAAAGACAGTTTAAACAAATTTGAAAAAAAGTTTTTTATAAAAATCCTACCTACCCTACCTTTAATGATGTGTGATCTGATATTATGGAGTATGTCTCTCACTTCACAGAAACACACAGAGAGTGCACACACACTACGTGATGTAGTCTAGTAGGTTACACTAGTGCGCTTCAGCATTTAGACTATTAAAATGCATTTATAACGCCCTCAATATTCAAGATAAGTGGGAAAAATACCTCTGTGTGTCTATTATAATTATATCATTTAATATAGTTAATCAATATTATGTTTTTTTCTCCAAATATAAGCATTATTACAAATCTGATATTGATTGTATACAACATTTCAATAAATAAGAAGTTAATAGGGTTATTAGTCTAACCCTAACTTACATTTTAGACACAATATCGCCTTTTTTTGCTCTATTTCTCCAATGAAAATCGTTCCAAACAAAGACACAGGACTGTGTTGTGTGTCTGAACACACTGCAGTGTTTCATTACTGAATGAATGAATCGGTTGAATGAATGATTCAATGACTCACTCATTAAGAGAGTCAAATGCTTCGACCTGAATGAATCAGCCGTTTGAATGAATCGGTTGAAACTCAATGACTGTGACTTGCTGTTTTAATTTCACATTTAAAGTCTTTTCACTTTTTAAATCATTTCAAAATATTGATACTCAACGTTTTATGTTTAAAAAAATTTAAACATTATTTCTGCATTTGCTGCTGGTTAAACACATTCATGTCCCTCTGATCTGCATTAAACGGGCTGTGTAAACGCATCTAAACGCACTTCAGATTCAGATTCTGTGTTTACTCTGCAGTGCAAATATTAATTTTGATGATAATGATTTCAATTGATTAGTAGACCTATTGTGTCTTATTATTGTAATTGAATAGTTCGAATTAATTGCATACATAAAAATGGGCTTTATAAAGGTAAAAATGGCCATAAAAGGTAAAAATTTGTTTAAACTTGTTGGAAAAAAATTATTTGTGTCACTGCTGTGAACTGACCACCGCACAGAATATGAAGAATATTAAAGACTTTAGTGGTCAGCTGTTCACGACAGTCCTAAACCTGACAAGATACCAACTCACTCAGCAAAATATCATCAAAATATCATTATCGATAAAATCCCAGTGGATTTTTTCCAATTTTTTGTGGGTGATTAACTGGATGCAAATTAGTGAAAAATGCACTTTTCATTGGGGAAAATATGAAGCCATGTGACCTGAAACAAGACACATGGGGGGTCATGTGACCACTTTTTTTGCACTTTCATTGATTTGTATTTGAGTTCTTCTCCCCTGAGATATGTTTGACCAATAAATGGGTGTCTCATTTTATTAAAAATAAACTAAAATAGACTGTTTCATGGAGGCAACACCGAACCGCAGAGGGTTAGGGACCTCCGTATACATTGAGACAGCAGCTAACCGCCTCTCTTTCCTCCTCAGACGTCCCGGGCGTCTCGTTGGGCCGACCCGGACCACTTCGCCCAGCGGCAGACGTGCATGAACAAATTTGCCAGCTGGTTTGGCACGATGCCCCTGGTCCATTCGCAGATGAGACTGGATCCCGTTCTGTTCAAGGACCAGGTATCGATCCTGCGCAAGAAGTACAGAGACATCGAGCGACTCTGACAGATCCGAGAAACGCCTTCCCTGTGATGGGAAACGGCATCCGAAAACCCCTCAGAACCCCTCAGAACCTGATCCACGGGGATAAACGGGGGCACGGAAACGCTCCGGGAGGGAGCGCATTGAGACGGAGGGGGGGGGGGGGGAGTGTTGTGTTCGAAGAAGATTCGTCACTAACTAGGAATATATCTCGATCGGAGACCGCATCGACGTGATCTGGCATTTGGATGAGTTTCACACAACACACAAAGCTTTCTGTCTTCCACACCCCCTCTTGTAATGCTTTGCCAATGACAGCGGTGACCATGGCAACCTCGCCAGCCACACACACACACACACACACACACACACACACACACTCAGAATATTGCACATCGGTTTAACTCTGGATCATGTCAGATGAGGGTTTTACTGAGGTCGCCTGTATATTTATCCAGTTCACCTCCCGCTGCAAGCGCTACGCCCCTCTTGAAGATGCAGGATGACGTCCCGTGGAGAAGTCGCGCGTGCGAAACACCGCACACAACGTCACAGTGCCTGAACTTTCAGATGGACCGTATCTGGGAGTCCAAAGGGGTTTTGTATGAATGCATAAACACCTTGTTCATGCTGCTTATGTTTGGATTCAGTTTAGGTGTTCCACTAATTGGCCCGAAGTTTTAGTTTTTTTCTTTCTCTACAAGCCTTTTTGTGTTTTTTTTTCAAATTGACATAATTGTACTTTTTTTTTTTTTGTTGAAGATTTACACCTTGTCCTAACCAGACGCGATGCGATTAGATTTCAGAGACAAGCAATTTGTCTGTTCACACTAGTCTCTCTACTCACAACAAAATCAATTACAAATCACAGCCAATCAGAAGAGTGTGTGGGCGGAGTCTCTACTCACAACAAAATCAATTACAAATCACAGCCAATCAGAAGAGTGTGTGGGCGGAGTCTCTACTCACAACAAAATCAATTACAAATCACAGCCAATCAGAAGAGTGTGTGGGCGGAGTCTCTACTCACAACAAAATCAATTACAAATCACAGCCAATCAGAAGAGTGTGTGGGCGGAGTCTCTACTTACAACTAAATCAATTACAAATCACAGCCAATCAGAAGAGTGTGTGGGCGGAGTCTCTACTTACAACTAAATCAATTACAAATCACAGCCAATTAGAAGAGCGTGTGGGCGGAGTCTCTCTACTCACAACCAAATCAATTACAAATCACAGCCAATCAGAAGAGTGTGTGGGCGGAGTCTCTCTACTCACAACCAAATCACTTACAAATCACAGCCAATCAGAAGAGCATGTGGGCAGAGTCTCTCTACTCACAACTAAATCAATTACAAATCACAGCCAATCAGAAGAGAGTGGGGGCGGAGCCTCTCTGCAAATGCACTGCACTCACAACCAAATGAACTAGAACATAGTCAAATTCATAAATATTACACCATTTAAACATTATTTAAAAACATACGGAATGACTGAAACTCATAGAATACACGTGTTTGCTCACAGTTCCCTTCAAGATCTGAGGTGAATTATCAATTGTCACTTTGAGTACGGCTACAAAGGTCACGCAAAATGATATTCAAACTCATATTATCTTCATTTAACAGTAAATAAAGCACATAACCAGTACCTGAGGTTATCATTATCAGATTGTATGTTGTTGTTGTTCCAGCCGCGACTTCGCAAAATAGAAATTGTTTCTAACGTTGTTCGGCTGGTTAGGACAAAAACTCATGATAAACATGGAAAAGATGCTTTTACCGCGCATCACGTCTGGTCGGGACACGGTGTTAAATCCAGCGGCACAAACATCCCGTTCTCGTCTTATAGTGTAATGCCATGTTCACACTGCAGCTAATTCAGATGTCACTCCACTTCTGACTGCTTGATCTTGTTCTGAATTTGTGACATGCATTTTAAATCTCAGTTCAGACAACCGCTTTTACCAATCAATCTAACTAGTAACTAGTTGTTAATGCAGTGACATCACTTTTGCAGTGACTAAAAACACCCCGAATCTGTTTACGCGGAAACTTCTGAACGTTAACACAGTTTGCTTTCTGTAAAACCCCAAACATGATGGATGTTGTCAGTCATGAGACACCCGATGTTGTTTCAGTGTTTACGTGGCTAGGATGTGTTTCTAGAATCACACACTCAATGACTAGTCATTTTAAAGAGATATTTAACACTAGTTTTGCATTTACTCTCAATGTTGTAGACGGAAGAAAAAAACGAGCAAATCAATGAAAACGCTTGATTAGGAGAGAACGACATCCATTCAGAGCTTCAGGTCGAGGTTTGAGAACGTCTTCCATTGATTTTCTGTTCAGAAAGAGATATTAACTCTTTATCGCTCATGTTCTTCTCGGATTGAATGGATGGAGCTGGTTTTCCCAGAGGAGACAAAAAATCGTTCTCTTGAACATGGTCTTTAGTCAGGGTAGATGACATATTTAGTGCTTTGTGAATGAACAATCTTCATCCTTGGAATTAAATATGGCGTCTACCCTGACTCAGTGTCCCTACAATTACAAAAAAGTACCATATTCAGTACTTTTGTAAGAAGATTTTCCCTACTAAAGACAACAGCTGAGTGTGAAACATTAGGGATGATGGGATGGACCATGAGATGATAGGAATGCGTGAGCTGGTATTGAGTTTGCTTGAGGTCAGAATTGTTAGGAAAATATGAGCAAAATATGCGTTGTTTATCCTTTTGATCTTTCATTCAAAAAAAAAAAAGTAAAAAAATCTGACCTTTCTTTGAAGTAAAACAATTGAAAATGGAGGCAAAATTCAATTTCAGCAAAATTACATTTTAAGATTGTTTCCTCATTCAAAAACTCCTCATCTTCTATTGTTCAAGTAAATGGACAAAAGTCGTTAACTCTTTCCCTGCCATTGACGGGATTTCCCTGCTTTCCATGTTTTTACACTGTTATACGGTAGGGGGCGCTATTAGCCATCTTTTGCAGAATCAATGGATCAAAACGCATGCAAAAAAGCAGCAGAAACAAGCGATTAAAGCATTGCTTATGCATGTTGTAGTCTCAGCTTTTTGTTCAAAATGTTGCTTTTTAATGAACTTTACCAACAAGTGTTGATAAAAAAGAATGCATAAAACTATTTTTTATTTTTTCAGATATTCATACAACAAATTATTTTTGGGGCCATCAAAAATGCTGGCAACCTTTTTCAAAAAACACTGGCGGGGAAAGAGTTCATTCATCATCAAATTTATTTCCAGACTCATGGTCCATTCAGAAGGCACAGACATGATTAATTATGAACATAATAGACATAATTATCGGCCTGATGCTGGAAATGGGGAAATTTGGCCTTGTGTGCTAAAAAATGTAAATATGAATGGGATCATAGATATTTTATTCATAAGAATGTCTAGGGGTGCCAATAACTGTCGCCAATGAGAGAAAATTATTTATTTTATAAAGTGATTTCCCCCTACATTGTTTTTTTTTTTTTTTTTTTTTACTTTAATAAAAGGTTAGATTTTTGTGATTTCTTTTTTTTTTTTTTTTTATGAAAGCTCAAAAGGATAAACAATGCATATTTATTTTCGCTCATAATAATTCTGTCCTCAATTTGCATGGCGATCATCTGATAGAAGTGCTCTTTTTATTCGAGAGTGAAATGTGAAAATGCAGAACAGAATATGTCTAAAATCATTCAAGATGTGGAAAACGCATTATTTAGAAGTGTTGGTTGTTCACGGTTGCCATATTAATGTAGAATTGAACTCGTGTGCGTTTGCATGAATGAAACCGGTTCTCCGAATAAGAAAACGGTATTGTGAGGATATATCAGGATTCAATCACGCGTTTCTTTTCGTTGTCTACAAACGAACGTGCCTTTTGTCAAGACACTTCTTGCGTTATTTTGTTAGCTTTCAACCGCACGATCTCCTCTTCCTCGACAGCGCTGATCTTCTTCTTCTCTCTCTAGTTTTCCTCGTCTAACACTGGAGTTTTCCTGATGGTTACAGGACTGACATTCCCTCTTTCACTTGGCCTCGTGTTCATATGTGTATTTAGCACACGTGAGGATTCATTTTAACTCAACTTTGATTCTTTGCTTCATCCTTGGATTCCTTTATTTTACAGGATTACAGACAATACAATGAAAATTCTGATTTTTTAAGATATAAAAAATGCTTTTATAAAAAAGAAATAAATGATATTTGATACATTTGTGTGTGTTTTGTTTATATTAAGTGTGAATTGTGTGAATTGTCGTATCATATTGTTTGGTGGAGCATTATGCATTATTGGTGGAGGCGTACTATTTCAGCTTAGTTTAAGAAAATGATCATGTTTTTGTGGTGATAAACTCTGTTTATTTTTATTCCAAAGACAAATGCTATTGTTTGTACAGATATTGCATTTTTTTTTACATTTTCAATCCCTCCCCAACCAAACCTTGAACAAACTGCCTTAGATGATGTTAATTAACAGTAATGGCACATACAAATAAATAAATAAAATATTAAATAAAAACATAATAGCAATAATAATCATGACACAGCAAAATTAAAGGGGTGGTATAATGGCCTTTTCACAAGATGTAAAATAAGTCTCTGATGTCCCCAGAGTGTGTGTGTGTGAAGTTTTAGCTCAAAATACCCCACAGATATTTTTATATAGCATGTTAAAATTGTCTTTTTGAGGGTGAGCAAAAACGCACCGTTTTCTGTGTGTTCCTTTAAATGCAAATGAGCTGCTGCTCCCGGCACAGTGGGCGGAGCTTCAAGAGCTTGTGTGCTTTTACCTCACACACACATGCACTGAACATTTCAAAAACGTTTAGCCTTTTATGTTCAAACCGGAGTCAGACAATGATGGAGAGACTCAAGAAGAAGTGACAACATGTAGAAAACATGGTTTATTGACGAATTTATATAGCATATGTGTAGTTATCTTCTAGTCATTGATTAGCATATTCGGGCGGAGTTTATGTAAATTCTAGGGTTGGTGATGTCACTAACCCGGGAGGAATGTGGTGTAGTCTCTACCAGCCATTTGTTGTAGTCCTTAAAAAGCGATTTCTTTAAAAGCAAATATCTCCCTTTGCTTTGAACTTTGAGCGTTGTAACTTTGCAGATGTTGTTTATGCTCAAACAGCAACATTACACACTAACTAAAGTTAGAAAAGTCAAATCATAATCAACCACCCCTTTAAAATAAAAAAATGCAATAGTTAAATAATGACAGTGTCAATGTAGAAAAAAAAGGATAGAGAGAGAGAAAAAAGTTGGACACCACAGTCAAAGCTGTAACGGTTAACATGTGAAAAACTACATTACCCATGATGCTCTACAGAAAAGTCCACCAATCAGAGTCAAAAGATCTCTCTAGCTCCGCCCACTCTCATAAAGCACTGCGAATATATATAAAGACTGAATATAAACACTTTTTATAGGCGTATCATAGTGATTCAGGATAGGACAAAACCGGTTTGGAAGATGGATATAAATTTTGTAAACTAGTTTTGTGTTCTTTTAAATACTTCTCAGACGCTGAAATTGAGAAATTGAAGCTTAATTCTCTTTCTGCAGTGCTTGAGGGAATTACAGAGAACAGCAAACGCTATACGACAGCTTGGGAAAGTGGGACGTTCATTGTGCTGGAATGTTCCTCTTCAGTTAGTGTTGCTCCACTAGAGACTGACGTGGAACTTATTAATTATGCTTATTCTCTGATGCTTAAATATTGTCTTTCAAAGGATTAGGGGCTAAAGGCGCACCGGGGGAAAAGACGCCTTCGATTTTATTCTCCTCTAAACCACTAGATGCACTTTCATTAAAACTTTCATAAACATCCGCTTCAAGATGCACGTGGAAATTTGTCTGATCCGTGACGCGATCCGTGCAATTTTGTAATTTTGTCATACAGCACAATATTTTATATATATATATATATATATATATATATATATATATATATATATATATATATATATATATATTATAGATTTATATATATATATATATTGGGGTAAATTAGAGGCAAGATCAATAAAATGCTAATTAATTAAATGTTATGACATTTAAATGAAGTGCACATTTATATAGTCGACATTTTGAAATATAATTGTTAATTTTAACTAATATTTCTGAAAATTACCAATACATTTTTTGGGTAATTCATACTGATAAATAGGAATCTATTTTTAAACATGTACAGTATGTACAGTTATATTAATAAAAAAAATGTTTAATAATATTATAATAATATGATTTAAAAAATATTTTGGCATTCGGAAAGGTTTAAACGAAAAACATTGTACTAAATATTTACTATTTTTAATTAAGTAAAATATATTAAGCTGCTGTTTGCAACATATATTTGATTTTTTTCAACAACAAAAAAATATTGTACTCAGTAATGTATATATATATATATACACACACACACACACACACACACACACATATATACATGTATATAGGCCTAAAGACCACAAAAAAATAATAAACATGTACAATATATGCAGTTATATAAATGAATGCTGGCTATTCAGAAACTGAATATGTTTGTCATTCTCACACCGATGGTTGATGCATTCAGACTAAACCAACACTAATACCTCGAGCGTTCATGCTGACTTGAATATGCAATAAATCATCGGCTGTATTTCCATAAATCTCCCTGTGATCAGTTCAGAGACGAGTAAATAACCGTCAGGATATTATCCTTCTGGAGAGATGCTTTTAATACAGCAGATTTACAGGATAATAACCTGAACCGAGGCCAGACTCCAGAACACATGCAGAATCATGAATATCATCTCTCAGAATAATATCTATATTACTGATATGTGATAATCACTGTTGCTATGTGGAGGATAGATTTGCTTTATGAGTACATGCACAAAATGTTTATTTTTTAGAGACAATTTTAGAGTCAAATAGATGCTGTTGATAATAAAAGTGCCTTGCGAAAGTATTCACACCCCTTCAGTTTTGTCTTTGCCTTTGTTAAACTGTTTAAATGACATTTTTCGCAGTCTACACTCCATACGCCACTATGACAAAGAAAAAACTGATCTGTTATAACTGCACATTTATTAAAAATAAAAATAAAAACTGAAATTTTTCATTAAATTGCATAAGCGTTCATACACTTAACTCTACTTTACAGCCTTTTTCTTTTTGGGTATGATCATTTTTTTTTATTAAGGTGTGAATACTTTCGCAAGGCACTTTATACATGATTTGGAGTCGACAACACAAAGCTGCTGGTTCTGCATGACATGCTTCATATTTAAAGGAGTCGTATCATCATATATACAGTACCAGTCAAAAGTTTGGAAACATTACTATTTTTAATGTTTTTGAAAGAAGTCTCTTACGCTCATCAAGCCTGCAGTTAAAAAAACAAACAAAACAAAAAAACAGTAATATTATGAAATATTATTACAATTTAAAATAATGGTTCTCTTTTTTAATATATTTTAAAATGTAATTTATTTTTGTGATGCAAAGCTGAATTTTCATCAGCAAGTACTCCAGTCTTTGGTGTCTTATGATCCTTCAGAAATCATTCTAATATGATGATTTGATACTCAGTTATTATCAATGATGGAAACAGTTGTGCTGTTTAATATATTTTTGTGGAATACTTTTTTCAGGATTCATTGATGAGTAAAACGTTAACAGCATTTATTCATAAAAACAGCATTTATTCAAAATAAAAACATTTCTAACAATATAAATCGTTACCATCACCTTTTATCAATTTAACGCATCCTTGTTGAATTAAAGTACTAATTTCTTAAAAAAAAAATAGTTATTGTTCCCAAACTTTTGAACGGTAGTGTATATTGTTACAAAAGATTTCTATTCTAAATAAATACAGTTCTTTTTAACGTTTTATTCATCAAATAATCCTGAAAAAAGTATCTCAGGTTATAAAAAAATATTAAGCAGCACAACTGTTTCCAACATTGATCATAAATCAGCATATTAGAATGATTTCTGAAGGATCATAAGACACCAAAGACTGGAGTACTTGCTGATGAAAATTCAGCTTTGCATCACAAAAATAAATTACATTTGAAAGTATATTAAAAAAGAGAACCATTATTTTAAATTGTAATAATATTTCATAATATTACTGTTTTTTGTTTTTTGTTTTTTTTTTGTTTTTTAACTGCAGGCTTGATGAGCATAAGAGACTTCTTTCAAAAACATTAAAAATAGTAATGTTTCCAAACTTTTGACTGGTACTGTATATGATTTAAAAAAAAGTGACAGACCTTCAAGCTTTTGAAATTATTGTCTAGCAAAAACAAATATGTTCATTAAACACACATTGACCTTTTGTGACAACATGCCCCAACATTCACAATGGGATATTATAAAGTGATATTAATACTCTTGGTTTTATTGTGTATGTATTTAAAAGTCTCTGATTTGGTTGTTCTTATATTTATGCAGAAACTGACACTGTCTTGAGAACATTTCTCCTCATCGCACACAAATACAGCAATAAATCCTAATCAGGTTTGGTTGAGGAAACGGGCTCGTGTTCAGGCAGAATTTTCTGTGAATGCGTGTGTGTGTGTGGGGGGGGGGGGGTCTGTATGTGTGAGTGAGTGTGTGAGTGAGTGTGTGTGTGTGTGTGTGTGTGTGTGTGTGTGTGTGTGTGTGTGTGTGTCTCTGTGTGTGAGGGTCTGTAAGTGTGAGTGAGTGTGTGTGTGTGTGTGTGTGGGTCTGTATGTGTGAGTGACTGTGTGTGTGTGTGTGTGTGTGTGTGTGTGTGTGTCTGTGTGTGAGTGAGTGAGTGAGTGAGTGAGTGTGAGTGTGTGTGTGTGTGTGTGTGTGTGTGTGTGTGTGTGTGTGTGTGTGTGTAATAATATCTATATTTAATATGTATTCTTATATAATTATTAAAAAATAATAATTATATATATGTGACCCTGGCTCACGTCACCAGTCACGAGTCGCACGGGTTTATCTGTGGCAATAGCCAACAATACATTGTATGGGTCAAAATTATAGATTTTTCTTTTATGCCTAAATCATGAGGATATTAAGTAAAGATCATGTTCCATGAGGATATTTTGTAAATTTCCTACCGTAAATATATAAAACATGTATTTCTGTGAGTGAATGCAGCACAATCGCCAACATAAATGAACAACTTTAAAGGAGATTTTCTCAATGTTTTGATTTTTTTGCACCCTCAGATTCCAGATTTACAATAGTTGTATCTCAGCCTAATATTGTCCTATCCTAACAAACCATACATCAATGGAAAGCTTATTTATTCAGCTTTCATGTGATGTATAAATCTCAAATTCATAAAATTGCTCCATGTGACTGGTTTTGTGGTGCAGGGTCACATATATAGTATAATATTGTGTATACATTGATAACAAATAATGAAATAGCACATATATCCACATTAAAAGACACATATTTCCATTCATATTTTTTTAACCAAGCAAATAAATTAGTTTTTGAAATGTATTTGCATGTATATCTTTGACAGTTAATTGATATATTTATAAATCTATATTTATATATTAATTATTAATGATATGAATTATGATTGACCTGGCAGCATGCAGGACTAGTTTTATAAACCGGTTTTAAAGACTTGTATTTCACACAGCAGCGTTGTGCTCGATTAAGCTCATTTGAATATGGTAATACATGCTCTCGAAAAGTAAATTGAGAGGCAGTGACATTTCAAAAATTATTAATAAAACTGATTCTGAGCTGCATTTGTAACGGCCTATTGACTCTTCAGTACAGCAGACAGTGACCCTGAATCTGTGATGATCCAGGCAGAGGTCAGAGGTCAGCACAGGGGTCACAGGGTCAAGTAAGCGAGTTCAGACCTGACACTGTTATTCTCCACAAACTCGTAAAGAAAGACTGAACTCAGTCATTTACTGAGCGCTGGAGAAATAGATCAACAGTCATCAAAAACATAAGACAGAGGTAAGACACACCCTTCTCTGTGTGTGAGTGATCTCTAAACTCTTAAATACTTTATTACCTTTTGTTTTACTTTGGGAATGAGACCTTTGTACCAGTCGCACTGAGACATTTAAAATGATATCAAACGTGTAATACTGTATGATAATTATTCACATTTAAACCATATAGATGTTTGGGTGAATTTCATGTGATCTCAGCGTGAGAGGGACGGGAGAGGGAGGAGGGAGGAGGGAGGAGGGAGGAGGAGGGGGGGGGGAGGGGAAGATGTGTGTTCTGAGGTGAGACTTGCATCTTAAATGGTGATACTAACTTCACAATAGAGAGTTCAGATGTTAATTTCCAGAAAAGTCCTTTGTCTTCTCAGGGAGTGGTCGTTCCTCAACTAGACTGCCCGGCATGTTCTATTTTCTCAAGTCTTACACACACACACACACACACACACACACACACACACACACACACACACACACATACACATACACATACGTATATACATACACACACACACACACACACACTGTAAAAAAAAAAAAAAGTTGAGAAAACTTAAAAGTTTAAGGCAACCAGCTGCAGGACATTTTTGCGTTTTCTCAACTTACGTGCCTGAGTTATCTCAACTTTTCTCAACTTTTTTCATGTTAAATAGTTGAATAAACTTTAAAAACTGAATTTGTCATACAAAACGTAAGTTGGATTTTTTTACAGTGCACACACACACACACACACACGTATATACATACACACACACACACACACACATATATGTATACACACACACACATATGCATATACATACACACACACACACACACACACACACATATATATGTATATACATATACACACACACACACACATATGCATATACATACACACACACACACACACACACATGTATGTACATACACACACACACATATATGTATATACATATACACACACACACATACACATACTGTACATACAGAACTTTTAATTTAAGTGAACTTAAAACAATCTTCACATAAACCCATTATAATGTTATTCATCTTATTTATTTACAGTCCACATTAAAGGAAATAATTATTTTTTCCATTAGTATACATTTTAAACCAATCAAATTAATTTAGTGGCATCTGAAATTAATTTGTATTTATATATTTGATATATCATTTATTTGCATTTACAATTCATAATATTTTTAACATGTTCAGCGTTTCGATGAAAATACTCTCATCATCCGCCATTTTCGCAGTAAATTAAATCTGTGTGAGAATGCTGCATGTTTCTGGCCAAACTCACTGGAAGTAGCCATTGCACCTCAGAACCTGTCATGTTTTTGCATGCAAATATTTTCTTCCTCATGATGTTGTAATTCACGTCATGTTCATAAACCTGAAGCTCATGTAAACCCATGCATTAGCAAACGGCAATTAGCAAATGTTCCAGTATAGCGTGTGATTAGCGAGAACACTTTAGCGCGGGAAACCTCAGTGAGTCATGTGACCTTCACAACCTGGAGTTTGAACTCATTACCATTATCACCATAATTACGAGATTCCAACTTGTAAAAAATTTTCACATCCTCGTAGAACTCGTAATTACGGGAACTTTCTGAGAGCTCCAGTTGTACCACCTGACCTGAGGATTGATGTGTTGATGGAGTTGCAATAGAAAAGCATAAGCCTTTATTTCCAGGAAGTGAACAGCTTGGACATCACGTGTTGTTATCGCGAAATTACAGTAATTACAACATGATGAACATAAGAGGCCTGACCTTTCCTCGTGCTGATCAAACTCACAAATAGTGAAGTACAAAATTCAGTTGAATTGAATTGAATTAAGCATCCAAATACTTTTTAGGCCCACCTATAAGTAAAAAACATTTCTGATCATACACTAAAATAAAACCTAATATTCCTCAGTGAAAAGGCCCACATGCCGATTTTTTTTATACCAAAAAAAATGTCAAAAAAAAAAAAAAAAAAACATCCCCCAAAATACTGATGCTAATATATAAGTACCTTTAGTCCAAAATATATTTTAAGAATGTACATATTCCAGTATATATTATACACTGACTGGCTACACTAGATCCTTCGCTAGTGAGATGAACAGGATCAGTCTCTGTCGCCTCCTAGTGGCTCAATCAGGGAAGTTGCACTGTGGAAATTCTCACTAAAACAAATTGTTTAAGGTTGCTCCTGTCCTGAGTTCACATTTGTTATATAAAAACAGTAAACATTATAATTAATACTTAAAACATTTATTTTCATTTCGATACTGTAGCATATACATAGCAGAAAGAGGCGAAAATCCTTCAAATAACCCTGAACATTTAAAGCAGAAATATTAATCTATAAAGCTGAATGAATTCAAGCGCAATGTTGAAAAGTAGTGCAAGTATTCTTATATCGGTAGTCTGATCTTTATAGTTATGTGGACCGGAAAGAGTCCGGCCTCATGAACTCACACACACTAACAGGCCCAGTAAAGCTTCATGTATTAATGAGCGGGTTTGAACTCTGTTCTCTGTTCATCCATCCGTCCTCCCTGGACCTTCAGCAACAGAGAGAAGAAGTCTTCATCGTCCATCGGCCCTGGAGCTGCACTGCGCTGCTCCTCCAGACGGCCCTGGGCCTGAAAACAATATTCACAAGATTATTAACTTTTCAATAATAATAATAATAATATTTAAATTATGAAAAACTTTGATAATAATTTATGTAATTATATATATTTATATATGTGTGTG
>NC_137136.1:1622500-1652500 GCF_949319135.1 Squalius cephalus
GCACATATACACACACACTCACTCACTCGCACATATACACACGCACTCACACACACACACTCACTCACTCGCACATATACACACGCACTCACTCACATACACGCACTCACACACACACACACACTCACTCACGCTCACTCTCTCACACACACATTCACTTGCACATATACACACGCACTCACTCACATACACGCACTCACACACACACACACACACTCACTCACTCGCACATATACACACGCACTCACTCACATACACGCACTCACTCGCACATATACACACGCACTCACTCACATACACGCACTCACACACACACACACACACACACTCACTCACGCTCACTCTCTCACACACACATTCACTTGCACATATACACACGCACTCACTCACATACACGCACTCACACACACACACACATACACGCACTCACACACACACACACACACACACACACACACACACACTCACTCATGCTCTCTCACTCACACACTCACTCTCGCTCGCGCACACACACAGTCACACACACTCACTCGCGAACACACACTCTCGCTCACTCACTCACTCGCGCACACACATACACACACACACACACACACACACACACACACACACTCCAACCGTCGTCGTGGAGGACCGAAAAAAAATTAAACATGCTAGTTTTTTTATCGTGATGTCATGAAGCATCGCAGACGCAACGTAGGTTGTCGCCCACTATGACACACTATACGAGATGAAACGATCGAATCTTGCGTCCCGACGCCCGTTGTCGTTTGCGAATCCCCACGACACCCTACGTCAAACGGATCGTGCCAAAATCGGGCTAAAATCATGTCATCTGAACCAGGCATTAGTGGTAGATCTCTCAACTCACCACACCAGAATTTCAAGTTCGAGCCCGGCTCGTAACAGAAACACAGAGTCACCCGTGGACCCGGAGACACGCGGTTCCGAGGACCTGTTGCCGGAGATCACTCAACATCTTTCCAGCGCCATAAAGCTGTTCTCAGCCGACAAGAAGAGCTGATGGCCAAACATTCTCAACTCCCGGGCGAAATGATGAGTTCCATCCACTAGCTCTTTGAACGCCTCCCCGGTCCTTCACTGTCCTCTGTATCACTCCCGAGTGGCGACAGTCCTTCTCCAGTGGCGGAGCCCCAACTGCCACCTCCCAAACCCTTCGCCAGGGATTCCTCACCCAGTGCTCCCTAACCTTCGACCTCCAACCCTCAGGTTTTCCCATGTGCCGTTCCAAGATTGCTTATATTATTACCCTTTCTGTCAGACAAGGCTCTCTCCTGTGGCAGCCCCAGGAGGTCTGGCATTTGTGGAAGAGTTCAAGCGAGTGTTTGATCATCCTGTCAGTGATCGGGAAGCTTGTTTTCAGGGAGGGTTGTCTGAGCCCCTTCAAGATGAGTAAGCCACCCGGGAACCAGCTGAGGATATCGAGTCCCTCATAGCAATGTCCATCCGCCTGGACAATCGTCTAAGGGAGCGGAGATCGGCTCGCCGCCAGGTGTCTCAGTCCCAAGTTCCTCTGGGTAGGTCTGTTTCTCCAACTTGTGTTCCCTCGTCCAGAGCTTTCCCGGCTTTTGAACAGCTTCAGGATTCCCCGGAGGACATGCAGTTGGGCCGTTCCAGGCTTTCTCCCAACAAGAGGGAACGTCAAATCAAGGCAAAATGGAGAAAGAAACCTTGGGAGAACCCAGACTCAGTCGCTCTATTCTCCTCTGGCCAATGAACGAACAGTGTATGATTATGATTCAGGCAGAATTACAGGTCAGAAGTCAGATTGGTTTGGAACAATCAGAATATTATCCAGTTCCATCTGGTTTAAGATCAGAGTCATCCCACCGGGATGGAGACGGGTTTGTTGAGGATCAGTGCTGATGGCTGTCGTGTCGATGAGGCCTCTGATGAGAGTCTAGTTGACACACGTCGCATGAAGGAACGTCAGTGCGGTGTTTCCGGCCACTGCTGCTCCACTTGCCCCAAGCTTTCGGGAAGTGCCTGTCCCTGCCCAGCTACAGGAGGGCTGTGATGGGGAAATTAGAGTTCCTCCCACTAAAGCTGTCCTAGCTGTTCCTGCCACTCTGTCCTGGGAGGGCCACCAGCACCAGGTCCAGGCTATGATCGATTCCGGCGCCGCAGGCAACTTCCTGTATCTAACCTTGGCTAAGGAACTTAAGATCACTACCCAACTACTTCCTCAACCCCAGGCAGTCACAGCCTTGGATGGCAGACCTCTGGAACCAGGCAAAGTAACAGAGGCGACTCAGTCCCTGCGTCTTACCATCTTTCAACACCAGCAGGAGGAGACCTTCTATCTCATTGACTCCCCCCGAGTATCCTATTATCCTGGGTCACCCTAGGCTGCGCAGACATAATCCCCAGTGTTCCCTCCGCCCCTAGTTCTGAGTTTCAAGAGTTTGTTGACCTGTCCTGTGTCCCCAGTGTTTACTACCGGTTCAAAGCAGTGTTCAGCAAGTCCCGGGCTATCTCCTTTCCACCACACCACACTTACGAGTGTGCCATTGATCTACTCCCTGGTTCCTGCCCTTCCAGGGGTCGGATCTCCTCCTAATCTTCCCCCGAGCGCTCAGCTATGGATACCTACATCAGGGAATCCTTGGCATCCGGTATCATCCGCACCTCTACCTCCCTTGGCTGGGGCGGGCTTCTTTTTTGTATAGAAGAAAGACGGGGGTCTTAGGCCTTGTATTGACGTTCTCTGGGACCTGCTCAATCTATTCATCTTCATATACCTGGGCGAAATCCTCATCTTCTCGAGGTCACTGAAGGAGCTTGAGGGGCATGTTAACAGAGTTCTCCAGAGACTCCTTGACAATCATCTCTACGTAAAACCCAAGAAGTGTGAATTTCATTTTTCCCAGACTCAGTTTCTCGGGTTCATTGTCACTCCTAGCCACCTGGAGATGGACCCTAAGAAGGTCAAGGCAGTCCACAACTGGCCCACACCTGCCACAGTCAAAGAGGTTCAACGTTTAATTGGCTTTGCAAACTTCTATAGGAGGTTCATTAAGAATTTCAGCCTTGTGGTGGCCCCCTTGACAGCGCTTACCAAGGGAGGAGGAATCTCAAGCGCTGCTTCACTTCCGCACCTATTCTTTTGATCCCTGACCCAGAAAGATATTTTGTGATGGAGGTGGACGCCTCAGAGGTGGGGGTGGGGGCCATCCTGTTACAGAGGGGTGAGGATAGAAAATTACACCCTTGTGCCTTCATGTCTCGCCGCCTGTCTGATGCCGAGCACAACTATCAAAACTTGCTTTGGAGGAGAGGCACCATTGGCTTGAGGGGCTCAGCATCCTTTCCAGGTTCTCACGGACCACAAAACCTGGAATATCTCCAGCAGGCGAAGCGGTTGAATCCGCGGCAAGCGCAATGGTCCCTGTTCTTACAGACCCGACACCAAGAATGTCAAGCCGGATGCCCTGTCTCAAGCCTACTCTCCCGAAACACGAGAGAAGCCCTTGGCATTGATTATTCCGAGGTCTAGAGTCGTCACGCTTCTTCAGTGGGAACTAGAAAGAGTGGTACGAGGGGCCCTTGCCCATAAGCCTCATCCAGGCGGTGGTCCAGCTGGATGCCTGTATGTTTCTCTGTCTGCCCGGGGTCATGAGTCGCCCTTGATGTGCCATCCAGGTAGTGCTCGCACACTGGACTTCCTCCAGCGGCAGTTTTGGTCCATCAAGAAGGACGTTCAGGTCTATGTGGAGGCCTGTCCCGTGTGTAACCAGGGGAAGTCTGCGACGTCAGCGACCCCAGGGATTGCTCCATCCCATACCTGTTCCCCGCAGGCCATGGTCGCACCTTGCTCTGGACTTTCTTACAGGACTCCCTCTGTCCCAGGGCAACACAGTCATCCTGGAGGTTGTAGACCGGTTCTCTAAGGCTGCCCTGTTTATTCCCCTGCCCAAGCTTCCTTCAGCCAAAGAGACCGCTGAGCTCCTCATGAACAATGTCTTCTGGATATTTGGATTTCCCCTGGACATTGTCTCCGACCGAGGTCCCCAATTCTCGTCCTGCTTCTGGGGGCCTTCTACAGGCTTATTAGGGCCACAGCCAGCCTAGTGTTGTCAAAAGTACCGATTTTGGTACCAAGTCGATACTGAAATGTAAAAAATATGACGCTTTGAGCACTGTAGAGTGGAATCGTAAACACCTCGGAATGTTGTACATGTTGTAAATATACATCAATGACGCTCTTCAGTGAGCGCTTACACAGATACACACGGCAGCGTTTGAAGGCAGGACCGGTCCACTGGCACTGGTAAACGCCTGCTTGTGCTTTCAAACACTCCCGTGCGTAGATCATTGTAGCCAATCCCAGAACACAATGGCCATTCAGAGGTGTTTATGAGGCTCAACAGCGCTCAAAGCGTCACATTTTTTAACATTTCAGTACCAACTTGGTACCGAAGTCTGTACTTTTGATAACACTAAGCCAGCCAATCGTATGGGTTCCATCCAGAGTCTAATGGCCAGACGGAACAATTAACGGATTAATCCGCTACTGGATTATCTTTGAATGCCAGTTCGGATACCCCCCCCCCCCCCCCCATTATTCCCCAAAGAAGAGGTGCAAGTGTTCAAAATTCATTTTGTGTTCTCGTGCAAGTGAGATGAGTAAATGAATGTTCACATTTAGTCTAGAGCTAAACCAACACAACACCTCACTTTATCTCTCTCAGCATGGGGACAGGAGAGCTGTCTGTCAATAAATGTGAAAAAGTAACTAGCGTTACTTATCTGAAAGAGTAACAGATATTTTTGTTGTAAATTGAAAAAGTAATACGTTACTTACTAGTTACTTGAAAAAGTAATCTGATTACGTAACTCAAGGTACTTGAAATGAGTTACCCCCAACACTGGTCATGAGAGCCCTGCTGAAGCCCTGTGGTGTGTTATTATGCTGAAATGTGTGTGTCTTCACCTCTCTGGCTGTGGGCTCAGAGTTGGTGTGTTATTATGCTGAAATGTGTGTGTCTTCACCTCTCTGGCTGTGGGCTCGGAGTTGGTGTGTTATTATGCTGAAATGTGTGTGTCTTCACCTCTCTGGCTGTGGCGAGGAGTGCTGGGCTCGGAGTAGCATCTTCTACGGTGTTCCAGGCGGAATGAACAGCGCTGGTCGTTGAGCCGTCGGCCCTCCTGTAACGCGAACAACAGCTCACACAGAGCGTCGGGGAAATCTGGAGATAACCTGTGAACCTGAGCACACAGACAACAGATCATAGCACATCTAAACATCCACAAGATTATAGATATGGCTTAGTTTCAGATTGCTTAGCAAAAAAAAAAAAAAAAAAAAATTATACATTTATGGGTGAACAAATTCAGTAAGAACATGGATATATATATATATATATATATATATATATATATATATATATATATTATATACATAATATTATTATTATTATTATGAACAAATTCAGTAAGAACATGGATATATATATATATATATATATATATATATATAATTCTTTTTAAATTATTATTAACTTTTGTTCAACACTATAATAATAATAATAATAATAATAATAATATAATAATAATAATAATAACAATAATAATATAAATGACTTTAATTATAATAATTTAAAAGAATAAATATTGTGGGCCTGGTTTAAAAATAATAAGAATAAGAATAAGAATAAAAACTTTAATATTAATAATTAAAAAAATAAATATACATGTTTTTTTATTATGATTAGTTTTTTCATAATAATAATATTAATAATAATATAATATATTAATATATTATTTAATATAAATATAATTCACATTTTAATAATAATAATATGAAAAACTTTATTAATAATGCATATGAAAAATGAAATATATAAGGGCCTGGTAAAAAAATTATTTTAAAAAATATTAGCTTTTTTCATAATAATAATAATAATAATAATAATGTAATAATAATATAAGATTGTCAGATTACAAAAGTACAATGGATTGCATACGCAGTATAATGATGACATTAAATACTGAAAATTCAGCTTTGATCACAGGAATAAATTACACTTTACTATATATTCACATAGAAAACAGCTATTTTACATTGCAAAAATATTTTTACATTTTTTCTGTATCAAATAAATACAGCCACGGAGAGCAGGAGAGACTTCGAAAAATAAATCCTACCGACCCCAAACTTTTGAACAGTGTTTATACTAATATATAAGCTAAAAAGTCTAATGAATTAGCATTATCTGGTAGCATATTTCACAGCCTAAAAACTAGAAGAGACGAGCCCTTCGACAGTCCCGCCCCAAACACGTCAGCACAGGAAAGAAACGGCATTTGTCGAGCCATGGCATCTTCTAAATGCATTTAGACACATTATTATTATTATTATACAACTTTACCATTGGCTTTGTATCAGGAAGGCTCAGTCTGTGTTTGGGCCGCAGCTTTACTTCAGCTTGAGCATTTGGTTTTTCTTCTGGCATCTTCTTTTGTTCAGTCGTCCCGCTTGACAATCCCTCCTCATTTTCTGTATCATTCTCACAGCCCATGTGATCGTCCACCTGATGCGCTAGACTCTCCTCGTTCATTTCTATTGCTTCACTCTCACTTTTCCCTACTTGGACATTGTTGTGATCATGTGAGCTTCCCTCTGTGTTTTCATCAGTCGTCCGAACTCTCAGTACGCTCCTTCCTCTCTCTCCGCTGTTTATCACATCCGAAGGTTCGTCCCCTTCTTCCAGAATGAGAAGAGCTTCCAAATCCTTGTCGTCCGCTGAGGTTTCAACTTTGACCTCAGAGAAATCCATCATAACGTCTGCAGAGCTCTCCATAGAAGAAGATATGAGAACCTATAAAAATGCAGATTCCTAATTTACATATATTGTACAAGTCAAGACATTTGAGCCATACTGTACGTTGGCGTCATACATACTATCTAAGCATGAAATATGACAACTAGATGAAATGTTTTCAATGCACAACAATAACAACAATATCTGTCCTTATTTCAGTCGGCTAGATGTTGTTGGGTGACATTTTATGGCCTGCTTACCTTCTCAACCTTAGAAGAGTTAAAATGAGGTCCTCTGAGCGGAATGTCAAGTAAAGCCCGCATGCATCTCACCTCCGTGTACGAACATGTAATAACTCCCACATATCTCAGCCAAACTTAAGAGCGTCTCTCACAAACGAATCTAAAAAGAGCTAAAAGCTGACACGATGCCTCAACAACTTCACTGTCTCACAGTCTGCTTGTCTCTTCCTGTTCCTCTCTTATGGCCCTGATCCACCCCTATTTATCTGGCCCCTTTCATTTGCACAAGCGGAATAGCTCGGAGTATAGAAATGCACTGATGATACACTCTGCTAAACAAACTTTAGTTTGAATGCTGTGGTTTTTTATTATAATAATATTAATGACGCTCAACAGCTCTGAAAGACTTGCATGTTGAAACCGGCTGCCTGTTTGTTTAACAGTCTGTGGTTTTGCAGATTTCCTGTTGACTACAAGCAAAAAGAGAAGTTGGTGGCATAAGACACGAGAAAACGGATTCAGTATCGAGCAGTTAAAAGAAGATATTTGCACTTCATTTAGCACAGAGAAACTAGTCCTGTTTCTCCCCCATGTTAATCACACATCTCAGACCTAAAGCCTCCAGGCCATAACCTGATGCATGCAAGAATATCATGTTTCACGAGTAGAGCAAGGGTGAATCTCATGAAAACAGGCAAGAACAGGTTCAGAGGTCACATTTCACCATAAAATCAAGTAAAGAAATAAATAGTATTTTAATTAATTTGATTAAATATCTGTATTTTATTTAAACATTTCATCCCCAAATCATCTCTCTCTCTCTCTCTCTCTCTCTCTCTCTCTCTCTCTCTCTCTCTTTTAACTTATTTAATTTCCATTATAGCCACTCGATTCTCATTCATATCATTATTAGTGTAATAAAAAACATTTTTGCCTGGTTTCACAGGCAAGGCTTGACACTATCTAGTCTCAGACTAAAATGCATGTTTGAGCTGTCTTAACCCAAAGCAACTTGCACTGACATAATCTTATCATCAGTGTCATTGTTTTGTCACACCAGTAATGTTTTTTAAAGGCTTGTTTATAAAAGCTACTTAAAAGTCTTAATTCAACTAAGGCCTAGTTCTGGCTAAGCCCTGTCTGTGAAACCAGGCTATTATTTAGATCCCTATTATTTTTTTTATTATTTACGTGTCCTTTGCAATTATTTTTTTTCCTTTTGATTTTTGGATGAAATGTGAACTGAACATTCATTCACAAAGACCTCAGATTTTCAGGGAGCTGAGATGCACATGTTGATGGGACTTTATTGGGTGAGGTTTATTTACTTTAACCTCTCTGTGTATTCTGTATTTGACCCATGCAATAAGACTCAAAATGTGCTTATATATTGACTTCTGCTTTTGCATGATGTCTATTACCATGCAAGGCCACGTTTTTTGCCTGTCAATCGCTAGGGGACTCCATCGTGGTGATGCATGGACACACTCTCACTCACAGTCACACACACGCTTCTAGATTAATGTTCTGCTCAGGATGTTGCAGCCGCAGCAGCCCATCACAGGCAACGGGCCCAGCGCAAGCCGCGGTCTCGGGTTGAGCGTCCACCCGGGAATGCATCCTCTTAACCCGGTGCACCCGCCCTCTCAACACCGCCCCGATGGAGACCCCGCGGGCCTCGAAGGCAGCGAAAACGGACACGACAACCGCCGAGACATTGGAGACATACTGCAACAGATCATGACGATCACCGACCAAAGTTTAGACGAAGCTCAAGCAAAGTGAGTTATTTAAAAAATTATAATTTTTTAAAAAACTTAAAAGTTTAGCATTGCGCTAACGACCGCGTGAGACAAGGGTATGCTAAACAGATAGTGATCTATAATTTATAAAAATTGTAATGACATTACACGCGTTAAGTAACACAAACACACTTTAATTTGATATTTAAGAAGGGCTAATGTATAAAAAAAGTTAAACAATTATTAGCATGTGTGCTGAAGTTCACGAGCTTAGCCGCTATTGTTTACGTTTTTCTTGACTTAAAACAAACTCTTTATCTGCAGTTTTGCAATATATATGTTCCAAAATAATGATTCCCGGTTAGATGCGCTGAAGTCTAATCACTTATATGTATCTTATTACTAAAGTAACTTTATTTTTATTCACAAAAGCACAAATCACTGCCTGAAGCTAAGATGAAATGCTAATGTGCCAGGAGAATCGGAGTATTTAAGGAGTAACGTTATAATAATACATTAAAAATACTTCAATTGTGTAAAGCTGGGGTTGTGAAATATTTAGGTAGTAACGCGATTTCAACCTTTATTTATTTAATGCGAGTCACAATTGTAGCATGCTAATGTTAGCTAACTGACTTTTGTTTGTTGTTTTGTGACAGAAAACACGCTTTAAACTGTCATCGGATGAAACCGGCTTTATTCAGCGTCCTGTGCGAAATTAAAGAGAAAACTGGTGAGTAATGTCCATGCATTTTGTGTTAAAAGTGGTAAATAAATACCATAACTGAAACTTTATAATTAGTTTAAAAGTTGGCAGGGGATTCAGCCCAGGCGCCATGTTCTGCAAGAACAAAGCCAGACAGTGTATACCTCATAAAAATACAACATTTTCCCTTAATAATAACTTATGTTAATTCTAGCATGTAAATATATTCTCACACTCCATCGTTTGCATGCAATTCTCAATTATTTGAATGTTAGAATTGCACTATTTACACAATACTAGCATAGTGGTAATGGGTTTGACCATTTTTGCAGCTTCTAAAAATAAAATAAATCAAACGTTGCTCTCAAATAATAACAATTTCTTACCAAAACAGTGTCTAACCATATTATTTGCATGTTATACCCAATTATTTGCATGCATTAGAAATGTTAATATAGCACTTTCAGCATACCAATATCAAATGGTTACTGATTTGCAGTTCTTAAAAACCAAATAAACATTTTTCTTGCAAATATTCAGCAGTATCGGCTCAATACAAGCGTTAAAATCTCAAACCCTGTTGTTTGTAAGTGACACCACGTGTAAGAATACCAGTACAACGGTAATATGGTAATTGGCTTCTTTGAGAAACTCATAAAGCAAAATAAATAATCAAAAGCAAATAATCTTTACTCCCTACTTCTATTTGCTATTTGCAGTAATGTTTGCGTAATGTCTTTGGTTTGTATGAAGACTAAGTTTAGGGAATCCCATAAGAGGACTGAAATGTTTACTGCGATGGTTAGTAATTAAATGGCTTTGTGCCTAATGGAGTCGTTTAATTTCCGTGGTCTGGCACGCTCCCATGGCGCTGCATGCTGTGTGTCATCAATCATACAGTACTGCCGTACACTGTTTATTGCACAGGGCTTTCTTGAAACACTGACCTTCACATTGTAAAGTATATAAATAAAAACTCTTCCAGTTAGGGTCTGTGTAATATAATAAAGCTGTACTTAAAGTTGGCTGCAAGGTTCAAGCATGGATGACACACGTACTGTCAAAATGACTCATCCTGCTTAATGCTTTGTCCTTGACTGAAGCACTTAACCTCGTGATTATACTAATGATTAGAGTGTAATGGAAATTAATTCAAATTTATCTTGCATTTATCTCGACTGCCTTAACAGTATCTGACATATTTTTAATATCTTATTTAATCTCGGTTTTAAATTTTAATTACCCAAAGTATAGTTTTGGCATATAAATAGCTAGAGCAGCTGGTTTGGCATTAAGTCAAGTCACCTTTATTTCTATTGTGCTTCATACAATTCAGATCGTTTCAAAGCAGCTTTACAGAGATAACAGGAAAAGGATTCAAAAAAGCAAACACTTCCTTTCGGCTAAACATACGTATAGCATCTCTAAGAGAAAATAGTGTCATTGTTAAGTCAAGTTATATCTTTGAATTATATATATATGTTATTAATGTGTTTTATTGATATGCATATTGTGCATTAGTGATGTCAATCAAGAATAACTTGAAAAATATCAATATTCAATCCTATTTTCAATAGCACTGGGAACACTGCCACATATACCACCATACAGATAATTAGTTATTATCTCGTAATTTTTTTTATAATTTGGGTAATTTAGTTATAATATCTTACACACAGCACAGGGAGGCTTTATTTGAATCGTTGAACTAAATTTACACAAGAAAAAGATAAGCAAACAGTCTGTAATAAAATAAGAAACGACAGCACAAATAAATACAGAGACTAATTAAATAAACACTGCTTTAAGTTTTTCAGGTGGGTCTAACAGTGGTATTTAGCTAAGAAATATTACAGAAATGAAAGTAATCAAATGTAAAATAACACCGGATAGTCTTCATTGTAAAAAATTAAATGCAGATTAATGCTCAGTTACAAGTTATTTAGTTGAATAGTTATAATCGAGTGATTTTCTCTTTGTCTTTTGTTCTTTGATTAACATGACAGACGGCGGCGGGTTTATTAGGCTGCTGTCACTTTAAGAGCTTATACACGGATCCAATATACTGATACACAACATATGTTTTCTTTTTCAACTATGTACCTTCCAAAACTGACTGTATTTACATAAAAACTCACCAAGATGGACTTTTTGACATTATTTTGTATGTTTTTGCTTTTTTAAGTGCAATAAGCCACAGAAAACAAGTCAATTTGGTTCTCGCAAGCTGTTTGAGATTCGGCCGTATGTGTGTATCACTTATCGCTTTTGGTGTGAAACCTGCGGGAATGCTAGAGTTTTGCTATTAAGCATCTGGTAAACATTATGTTGAATATTAATGTATGAATTTCTTCTCTCAGGTCTTTCCATGAGAAATGCTCAGGAGGAGGAGCCTCCAGACCCACAGCTCGTGCGATTGGACAACATGCTTCTGGCCGAAGGTGTGGCCGGTCCAGAAAAAGGGGGCGGAGCCGCCGCTGCGGTTTCCGCGGCGACCAGCTCTGGCGGGATGTCACCTGACAGCTCATTGGAGCACTCCGACTATAAAAGCAAGTTGAGCCAAATTCGGAACATTTACCACACAGAGCTGGAAAAATACGAGCAGGTACATATCGCTGCCGTCGTGCTGGGTAGCCACGCCCTCAGGGACATCTCATTGGTCCAACATCCTGCTTCGCAAAGCTGTAAATGCCTTGGTTCCGGAAGTATTTTTCCATTCATGTTTTTTCCCATAGGGATTTTAAACAAGTCTTTGGTTAAAGAGTTAGCAAAAAGTATTTAAAAATCAGAGAAAAAGATAAAGACTGTGAACTTAATGGCTTTAATGCGGGAAAGAACTACAATCCCATGAAGCATTGCGAGTGATGTAATTGATTTAAAAATGATTGAGAAATATGAAACCTGTTGATTTTTTTTTTTTTTAGAGAGACATTTGCAGTGCTTCATGGAAGTGGGCGGGGCTATGTGCTTGTTTGGACTCTCTGATTGGTGGAGATTTTTACTGTGGAATCTTGGGGAATGTAGTTTTTCATCAATTTATAAAAAATAAATTATAAAAATGCGAGTTAATGGCTTTAACAAAAGCACATCGACTAACAACTAGCTCACAGTAGGTCTGTCTTTAATAGTTTATTGTTCAAAATAAATTTTCCTATGAAGAAAATGAATGTGATTTTTACTTCTGGAACCCCGACCGTTGCATTCTATTGAGCTTGAGCTTAAAATTCAACATGATTTGTTGTGTTGTGTCAGTTTGCACAGCGTTTTCCTTTCAGTGAGGACAGGAAATGGACGTCTGATGCACATTGACACAGAAAGGAGCTGGTTTGTAATGTCGTTGCTGTCTACAGGCCTGCAGTGAGTTCACGACCCATGTGATGAACCTGCTGAGGGAGCAGTCTCGCACCCGGCCCGTGTCTCCGCGCGAGATCGAGCGCATGGTGAACATCATCCATCGCAAGTTCAGCTCCATCCAGACGCAGCTCAAGCAGAGCACCTGCGAAGCCGTCATGATCCTGCGCTCGCGCTTCCTGGACGCCAGGTGCGTTCGGCACGGCCGTATTGAGTTTCTGCTGTAGTGTAGCGGTAGGGATGCACAGATTAAGGGGAGAAAATGCAAAATAATTGCAATTAAAATGTAATGTAATTAAAAATAATTTAATTGCAATTGCAATTAAAAAAAAAACTCTTTGCTGTGCACAGTTTGGCAAAAATGTTGGAATAATATAGCTATATAATAAAAATATAAAATTATTATTATTACTGAATGTAAATATAAAAATGAAATAAAAACACAATAAGAAATATTGCTAAAATAAAAAAGATTACTTAAGATAAATAATGTAATGATCTTTTTTTTTTACTTTACAACAGAAAAATTACAATGCTAATATTTATTAATAAAATACAAATATTTTAATAAAAAATATTTAAAAACAAATATTGATCATTTTAACAATTTATTTATTTATTTTTTAATAGAAATTGCAATTGCGATGTAAAAAAAAAAGGTTGCTGTGTTTGTTTGCAGGGCTGCAGAGTTTGGCAAACATTTTGGAATTATATATCAATATAGCTATATAATAATAATAATAATAATAATTATTATTATTTTTACTAAATGTGAATATAACAATTGCTCAATAAAAACAAAAAAAGAAATATTGCTAAAATAAAGGATTATTTAAGAAAAATAATATAATAATAATAATAATTTTATTTTACCTTACAACTTAATAAAAATATCTAAAATTATTTTACTATAAAATATTTAAAAACGAATATTTATTATTTTGTAAAACATTTTTAAATAAATTGCGATTGTGATTTAAAAAAATTAAATCACAAAATGAATATAGCTATTTAATAATAATTATAATAACTAAATGTAAATATAAAAATAAAATAAGAAATATTGCTAAAATAAAAATTTGATTATTTAAAAAAATATATAGGCCTATAACAACTGTAAAATTACAATACTATTATGACAGAAACAGCAGAACATATTTTGTTAATATGCTTTAATTGAATGAATCAGGATCACAAAGTGCGTTTTGTTTTCTGCATTTAGACGAGACAAATATCTGACTGTGAAATCTTCTTTCTTTATCAGACGCAAGCGGCGTAATTTTAGTAAACAGGCCACGGAGGTGCTGAACGAGTATTTCTACTCGCACCTCTCGAACCCGTACCCGAGCGAGGAAGCCAAAGAGGAGCTGGCCAAGCAGTGCAGCATCACCGTGTCTCAGGTAAGAGCCGCTCTGTTTAACAGCCGGGTCTCCTCTGGCTCTCGCTGCACTACGGGGGCGTCCCGTCATCAGAGGGGGATCGGTTTCATTTTAGCTCTGAAATCGTGACAGGTGTCCAACTGGTTTGGCAACAAGAGGATTCGCTATAAGAAGAACATTGGGAAGTTCCAGGAAGAGGCCAATCTGTACGCCATGAAGACGGCTTTAGGAGCGACACAGAGCGAGGAATCACCACACACCCCAAACTCCACTGGTTAGTTGGACAATATATGCAATACTTATTAATAAACACTAACATTTACCTATACATGTGTGTGTAATATATATATATATATATATATATATATATATATATATATATATATATATATATATATATATATATATAATAAATATATATATATATATATATATATATATATATATATATATATATATATATATATTACAATATACAATACAATATATATATACACTCCAGTGTGTGACCCTGGACCACAAAACCAATCACATGGGTCAATTTTTTAAAATAAATTAGCTTTCCATTGATGTATGGTTTGTTAGGATAGGACAATATTTGGCCGAGATGCAACTATTGTAAATCTGGAATCTGAGGGTGCAAAAAAATCGAAACATTGAGAAAATCTCCTTTAAAGTTGTTCATTTATGTTGGCGATTGTGCTGCATTCACTCACAAAAATACATGTTTTATATATTTACGGTAGGAAATTTACTAAATATCTTCATGGAACATGATCTTTACTGAATATCCTCATGATTTTTCGCATAAAAGAAAAATCTATAATTTTGACCCATACAATGTATTGTTGGCTATTGCCACAGATATACCCGTGCGACTCGAGTCTGGTTTTATATATACACACACACACACACTCCAAACTCCACTGGTGGTTAGTTCAAGTCGGGGTGTTTTCACACTAGTTTCTAGGGATTTAAAATTTGCCTGGACAATATATGCAATACGTATTAATAAACAGTAACATTTACCTATATATGTATATACAGTACCAGTCAAAAGTTTGAAAAATTAAAAAAAATTATGTTTTTGAAAGATAAACTCATCTTATGCTTGTCAAGCCTGCATTTATTTAATCAAAAATACAATAAAAACAGAAATATTGTGAAATATTATTACAATTTAAAATACCTTTTTTTCTATATGAATATATAGTAAAGTGTAATTTATTCCTGTGATCAAAGCTGAATTTTCAGCATCATTACTCCAGTCTTCAGTGTCACATGATCCTTCAGAAATCACTCTAATATGATGATTTGATGCTCAGTTATCATCAATGTTGGAAACAGTTGTGCTATATATATATATGTGTGTGTGTGTGTGTTAGGGCTGGGAGAAATATCGATTCACCCAACTACTGCAATTTTTTTTGTTTACAATTTTAAAATGTTTTTTTTTTTTTGTCACAGAATCGGACAAATTCAAATGAAATGGCTTTATTTTTGTCCTTGCTTACAAGCGAGGTTGACTCGTTTGTAATTGACGAGTTTTGAAAATGTGGTTATCTATGAGTGTTGAAAAGCCCTCGCGCTGCTCATATGCAGAGAGAGAGATAAGACCGTAGAGCTGCATGATTAATCTTTCAGAGATTGTGATCTCCATTCAAACACACGCGATCTTCTTCTATTTCATCTGTCTATTAAACCTTTGATAAAATCATATCTCAACATTAAAATCTGTGTTGGCGCTCACCCGGACAGAGGCGTCATGAAACCGCTTCACAAACAGTCTTTTCAACCGCATAGTATCATCATTTCTGTGATGCAATAGTTCAAATTATCATAGAAGTGCTTGGATAAAAGTTTAAAGTTAAAATATGAACACTGATGTCTACGATAGCGATCAAAATCAGCTTTTTATAGAAACTCGGTGCTTAAAATAACGCATTTATCAATTACATTGTGACAAGTGACTGTTAAAAAATGTATTTAACATTGAATCATTTATTCAAGAGAATGTAGTGCTGTATGATGCTTCTGAAATAAACCTCAGAAAGATGTGATGATCTGTTTTTGTAAATATGACTCATCTTATACATGTACAGTCTGTGTAAGTGTGTGATTTAACCTTTCCCGAGTGTTAAATAAATAAAAATACTAATTGCAATGCATATCGAATCTGCACACAAGTATCGTGATAGAATCAAATCGGGAGATGGGTGTATCGTTCCAGCTCTAGTGTGTGTGTGTGTGTGTGTGTGTGTGTGTGTGTGAGTGTATAAAAATATAACAGTAAAATGTATGTAAATGTTTATTTTTTCCATACATATGCACTTTACACTGCTGGCGAGACCTCGTTAATCCATAATGAAACTCATCAGCATCGATTAGTTGCAGTAGCTGTTGTAACGATTAGGTTTTTCATGTATAGCCGCGTTTCCACCGCAGGAACTTTCCCCAGGAACGAGGGACTCTGGGCTGGGAATCAGGAATCAGGGTCTAAATGAAGTTCCGGGTAAATATTTCCCCCTCCGAAAGTCCCAGCTCACGAGTTAGCAACTTTCAGGGGCGGGACTTGAGCGCTGAACATTCTGATTGGTCGAGTTCATGCTGCATTTTGATTGGTTGGCATTTTATTTCAACCGTCCGGCATCTGTTGCGGTGCGTGCAGTAACAGTCGTCTGCTATTCGCATCAGCAATGAGTTTAAAAAATACAACCAATGGACCGACAACGAGGTTCAGGCTTTATTAAGCTTAAAGGGATAGTTCACCCAAAAATGAAAATTCTGTCAGTAATCAATCTCCCTCATGTTGTTCCAACCCCGTAAGACATTCGTTCATCTTCAGAACACAAATGAAGATATTTTTGATTAAATCTGAGAGCTGATCACTCCTCCATAGGCTTCTAAGGGACTGAAACTTGCTGGCCCAGAAAAGTTATTAAAGAGATCGTTAATATAGTCCAAGTGACTCCAGTGGCTCAATCTTAAGTTTATAAAGCGATGAGAATACTTTTTGTGCGCAAAAACAAACAAAAATAACGACTTTATTCCACTTTTCCACGTCTGTGTTGCACGTCACCACGTAGGCCCACTATTGGCCGACGCTGGTCATGTGTGATACGTGGTGACGTGCAACACAGACGCGCTACGCTTAAACACTACGTGAAAAGACCCGAGGCCCAGAGAGAAGGAAATGAAAAGTGGAATAAAGTCGTTATTTTTGTTTGTTTTTGCGCACAAAAAGTATTCTCGTCGCTTTATAAACTTAAGATTGAGCCACTGGAGTCACTTGGACTATATTAACGATGTCTTTAATACATTTTCTGGGCCAGCAAGTTTCGGTCACCTAGAAGCCTATGGAGGAGTGAGACAACTCTCAGATTTAATCAAAAATATCTTAATTTGTGTTCCGAAGATGAACGAAGGTCTTACGGGGTTGAACAACATGAGGGAGAGTAATTACTGACAGAATTTTCATTTTTGGGTGAACTATCCCTTTAAATTCAGCGCATGAAATCCGGCGGGAACTGTAAAGTCGCGCGCAGTCGTGCGTCACCGGACTATTTGCCTAATCTTCACGGATTCGAGTGTGCGTTCTGTACGATAACTGTCGTAATCTGCTGTATTAGCTGCTAATTAGCAGTTCTTGCAAAAACTTTTGTTCTATATATTTTGTTTAGGCCTACACATATTGTTTGTTTTCAACTAAAAGAAAAACCTAAGATGTATCGTAAGCGTGTTGTGTATATTGCCTAACCATAAGCTTGTTCAGAAATGGTGACAAAAATGTTAAAAAAAACAAGGGCTGTCAAACGATTAATCGCGATTAATCGCATCCAAAATAAAAGTTTGTGTTTACATAATATATGTGTGTGTATGGTGTATAATTATTTTCTATATATAAATACACACACATGCATGTATATATTTAAGAAATATTTGCATGTATATACTGTGTATATATATTTATATTATATATAAGTTATATTATATATAAATATTTTATATATACATAACACATTTTTCTTAAATATATATGCATGTGTGTGTATTTATATATAGAAAATAATTATACTCCATACACACACATATATTATGTAAACACAAACTTTTATTTTGGATGCAATTAATCGCGATTAATCGTTTGACAGCCCTAAAAAAACCTTAAACTTAAAAAATAACGTCCTTCTCGTTGAACGTTATTTAAA
This sequence comes from Squalius cephalus, assembly GCF_949319135.1. NCBI lineage: Eukaryota > Metazoa > Chordata > Actinopteri > Cypriniformes > Leuciscidae > Squalius > Squalius cephalus. Next base: position 1,640,914 of record NC_137136.1, read on the forward strand.
TATTCAAATATTCGATGTTTTTGAGGCCGAATTTTCAAATTCAATATTTTAGAAAAATGCCCATCCCTACTTTATGACTGAGTGTCTTTCCTTTCGTTTTTCCAGGCTCAGGGTCGTTCTCGCTGTCAGGGTCAGCTGACTGCTTCCTAGGAGTTCCTCCAATGAACGGAGAGCAGCCTCCATATCACATGGGCGCTCAGGTACGACTCCCTCACACTCTCATCGCTGCGCTTCTGCTGCATGTCATCATGCATGTGTGTTTCTGGATCATCAGAGGGATTTAGGCGTGAAACGCTACACATACTTTCGGTCCGGTACATGTGTGTGTCCTGAACAAATACAGTGTTGTTTTAGATTTCAGAACAGGTTTTGCTGGCCGATCTCGAGCACACTCAGTGAGAAAGCGTTTGAATTCACTGTGTAGTCAATCATTTTATCCCTTAAAACTCATCTCTGATCACCAAAATTACATATTTAAACGTTTTTTACATAAACTTCTTCATGCTTTAAAATATCTTGAATGTAACTCGACACCCTTGCCTCATTTAGTATGCGTGGTTCTATGAATATGCAAATGAGCCCTGCCTCCACTCACTCACTCAGCTCAGAGATCCACTCGTTGACGATCACACGTTGATCTGATTGGTTACAAGGTCGTTTGTGACGTCAGAAACACCAGCGATTTCAAAGCGTGTTTTTGAGACTGTCTTTGGTTCACTGCAGTTTTAAGGAGGAAATACTCAGCAATGCTGTCGACTTATGAATTTACACATGCTTTGTCTTAAAGCGCATCAAAAACACCACATAGACACATAAACAACATTAAAAGCTGGCTTTAAAAGCATCGCTGAGAGAAGCAGACGTTGTGCCATAGTGTTATAGAAGGCTTTTCACTCCACAAATCACCAACATTCACCATGGATTTAATGTAGTAAACCTAACTGTAACCATGGTATTGTGGCAGAAATAGTCAAAGGTTTGGTTTTGTCTGGTCAAAATACCATCATATATAGGCTACGCACATACAACAAGCACTTTTAGCTCGACACACAGCATTATTCTGGAAGTTCTGTCCTGAAATATACATAATAAAAGCCGACCAATCAGGCTGTGAACATATCCCTGTGCCTTTGGGTTCAGTGTTAAAATGGCAATGTGAACGCAAAGCAGAGCAGGACTAAATGTGTTTAGTTTTTTTTTTGGTCTGTACCAAGTGAACCGACAAAGTGTGAACACACACTTAATGGAAATTTACCAGTAAAGACTGTGAAAGACTGGGGCACGTACCGATCAGTGATCTTTGTGTAGCGTTACACCCCTAGAGGGAGCGATGTGATTTTGTGTGTTTGCTTTGCCTAAATGTCCTTTTCCTCTCTCTCTCTCTCTGGTAGGACGCTCAGTCCCGCTTCTCAGAGAGACTCTATAGTACCAGAGAGAGCCGGGTGAGGAGCTCATTTCACGCTCGCTCGTGTCCGTGATCTATCCGTCGAGTGACTTACTGTGATCTGCACCCGCTTATGAGCGCTCTGCTGATTATAATCCAGGCCTATTCACATCAAGAGCCATGTGTGAAGCGGCACGTGATTATTAAAAATGAGAAACATTCACACAAATGAACAAAGGTCAATTGCACATATTTGGTCTTGCATACAAAAGACAACCTCTTTGAGAAAGTATTCAGAGAAATGCTGTATAAATGTACATGAAATGTTAATAATGATCTGATCATGCAGATTTCACTCGCTTTAAATAAGTGTGAAATAGGAAAATATCTTGGTATGATGATAAAATAGCAGGGTTATTATTAACTAAAACTATTAAAAAACATTCCTGTTTATTGAAATAAAGCTAAAATATAAATATTAGTTGAAAAACTTAAAACATATTAATATCTGATAAAACATTTTTTTACTTTTAAATAAGTGTGTATAATAGGAATATATCTATAATTATATATTATTAATAAGTAAAGTTGTGTGTATGTTTAAATTATTTTTTTATTATATTATCTGATTTTTCATATTTCACTCGTTTAATAATGGTCTAGTATTAGGAATAAAAATAATAAATGTACTTATAGTAAATATCAGAAAGAAATCTGGTGATTACTTGGCTGCCCGTAATACTTAATAAGAAAACAACAACAACAACGAGAGAGCATACATGACGTATCAATGGCCGATTTCCTATGTGTTTAGAGCTCGTATAGATACAGGAACAAAACTCTTACTATACCTGGCCTTTCTATACATCGGTAACCTAAACCTACGGCCAGAAGGCAGGGGGATACGATATTTGTAAAGTGGATGGTCTGAGTCGTTTAAGATTTTTTGTGCCTTTCGCAACGTGAAGGGCCCGTATAGGCATGTCATGCCCGTATAGGGCCCGTATAGGCACGTCAAGCACGTATAGAGCCCGCATAGGCACGTCATGCACGTATAGGGCCCGTATAGGCACGTCATGCCCGTATAGGGCCCGTATAGGCACGTCATGCACATATAGGGCCCGTATAGGCACGTCATGCCCGTATAGGCACGTCATGCACGTATAGGGGCCGTATAGGCACGTCATGCACGTATAGGGCCCGTATAGGCACGTCATGCCCGTATAGGCACGTCATGCACGTATAGGGGCCGTATAGGCACGTCATGCACGTATAGGGGCCGTAAAGGCACGCCATCCACGTATAGGGCCCGTATAGGCACATCATGCTCGTATAGGGCCCGTATAGGCACGTCATGCCCGTATAGGGCCCGTATAGTATGCACGTATAGGGGCCGCATAGGCACGTCATGCACGTATAGGGCCCGTATAGGCACGTCATGCACGTATAGGGCCCATATAGGCATGTCATGCACGTATAGGGCCCGTATAGTATGCACGTATAGGGGCCGCATAGGCACGTCATGCACGTATAGGGCCCGTATAGGCACGTCATGCACGTATAGGGCCCGTATAGGCACATCATGCCCGTATAGGGCCCGTATAGGCACGTCATGCCCGTATAGGGCCCGTATAGTATGCACGTATAGGGGCCGCATAGGCACGTCATGCACGTATAGGGCCCGTATAGGCACTTCATGCACGTATAGGGCCCGTATAGGCACGTCATGCACGTATAGGGCCCGTATAGGCACGTCATGCCCGTATAGGGGCCGTATAGGCACGTCATGCACGTATAGGGCCCGTATAGGCACGTCATGCACGTATAGGGCCCATATAGGCATGTCATGCACGTATAGGGCCCGTATAGTATGCACGTATAGGGGCCGCATAGGCACGTCATGCACGTATAGGGCCCGTATAGGCACGTCATGCACGTATAGGGCCCGTATAGGCACATCATGCCCGTATAGGGCCCGTATAGGCACGTCATGCCCGTATAGGGCCCGTATAGTATGCACGTATAGGGGCCGCATAGGCACGTCATGCACGTATAGGGCCCGTATAGGCACTTCATGCACGTATAGGGCCCGTATAGGCACGTCATGCACGTATAGGGCCCGTATAGGCACGTCATGCCCGTATAGGGCCCGTATAGGCACGTCATGCCCGTATAGGGCCGGTATAGTATGCACGTATAGGGCCCGCATAGGCACGTCATGCACGTATAGGGCCCGTATAGGCACGTCATGCACGTATAGGGGCCGTATAGGCACGTCATGCACGTATAGGGGCCGTATAGGCACGTCATGCACGTATAGGGGCCGTATAGGCATGTCATGCACGTATAGGGGCCGTATAGGCACGTCATGCACGTATAGGGGCCGCATATGCATGCACGTATAGGGGCCGTATAGGCACGTCATGCACGTATAGGGGCCGTATAGGCACGTCATGCACGTATAGGGGCCGTATAGGCACGTCATGCACGTATAGGGCCCGTATAGGCACGTCATGCACGTATAGGGGCCGTATAGGCACGTCATGCACGTATAGGGGCCGTATAGGCACGTCATGCACGTATAGGGGCCGTATAGGCATGTCATGCACGTATAGGGGCCGTATAGGCACGTCATGCACGTATAGGGGCCGCATATGCATGCACGTATAGGGGCCGTATAGGCACGTCATGCACGTATAGGGGCCGTATAGGCACGTCATGCACGTATAGGGGCCGTATAGGCATGTCATGCACGTATAGGGGCCGTATAGGCACGTCATGCACGTATAGGGGCCGCATATGCATGCACGTATAGGGGCCGTATAGGCACGTCATGCACGTATAGGGGCCGTATAGGCACGTCATGCACGTATAGGGGCCGCATAGGCACGTCATGCACGTATAGGGCCCGTATAGGCACGTCATGCACGTATAGGGGCCGTATAGGCACGTCATGCACGTATAGGGGCCGTATAGGCACGTCATGCACGTATAGGGGCCGTATAGGCATGTCATGCACGTATAGGGGCCGTATAGGCACGTCATGCACGTATAGGGGCCGCATATGCATGCACGTATAGGGGCCGTATAGGCACGTCATGCACGTATAGGGGCCGTATAGGCACGTCATGCACGTATAGGGGCCGTATAGGCATGTCATGCACGTATAGGGGCCGTATAGGCACGTCATGCACGTATAGGGGCCGCATATGCATGCACGTATAGGGGCCGCATAGGCACGTCATGCCCATATAGGGGCCGTATAGGCACGTCATGCACGTATAGAGCCCGTATAGGCACGTATAGAGCCCGTATAGGCACGTCATGCACATATAGGGCCCGTATAGGTACGTCATGCACGTGTAGGGCCCGTATAGGCACATCATGCACGTATAGGGCCCGTATTAAATTGTATTAATTACATTAATTATATTTAATTTATTCAGCGAAGACTATAGTTTTATTTTACATTTGATTATTCAATTACTGAATACAATATTACTGAATACAGACTTGACATAAAGCACAACTAATTCCAAGTGTGCCGCAGATCTCCAGCTGCTCCTTGAGAACCAGAACAAAAAAGTGATGTGACCCCTGATTATAAGCTCTATCTAAAATATTACTTAAACTGGATCATTGGAAATAACGAGGCCTTGAGTGTTTCTCAAGCATTTCACCATTCCCGCTCACTGTGAATAGGCCTGTAATTGTGTGTGTGTGTGTGTGTGTGTGTGTGTGTGTGTGTGAGCTGTGTTCAGAGATGTGGATGATGTTGGTTGTGTGGTGTGTGTGTGTGTGTGAGCTGTGTTCAGAGATGTGGATAACGTTGGTTGTGTGTGTGTGTGTGAGCTGTGTTGAGAGATGAGGATGACGTTGTTTGTGTGGTGTGTGTGTGAGCTGTGTTCTGAGGCGAGGATGACGTTTGGTGTGTGTGTGTGAGCTGTGTTCAGAGGTGAGGATGACGTTGGTTGTGTGTGTGTGTGTGTGTGTGTGTGTGTGTGTGTGTGTGTGTGTGTGTGTGTGTGTGTGTGTGTGTGTGTGTGTGTGTGTGTGTGTGTGTGTGTGTGAGCTGTGTTCAGAGGCGAGGATGACGTTGGTTGTGTTTCTCCAGACTAACGGGAACTGGCAGGAGCCGAACACGCCGCCGTCCGCAGCTTCACCCGGGAGCGATCACTCCGACAACTCTGACTGATGACCCGGACGTCACTCCGACACAACTGCAGTTTTAGCCTTTTTTTTACTTTTATTTTCATTGGACTTCACGTTCATGAGCCGCATTCATGAAACACAAGCAGAGCTGTTCAGTGTAGATCGTTCATAAAACCATTGTTGTGTTCCATTCAATGCAATAATTTACAGAAGAATGAGCCTCGTTCATAAAACATGAGCAGAATCTAAATTTTCTGTCTTAAATTTGGTCTAAACACTCTCAAATATATATATATATTTATATATATTTATATATATTTATTTATATACACACACACACACACACACACACACACACACAGTAGTGGCCTAAATGATGTCCGGACTAGAAAAGTTTACTACTTCACCCTTTATTTAAACATTATAAAAAATGTGTTATAGATTTGTCAGCATATTGTGTAGTTGTGCTTGGAGTCGGTGGTTTTATTTGTGATGATAATGCAATGAATCATGAAAAAATTGTGCCGACATCATTTTTGTTCAGCCTGTCGTACAAAGAAATTATGAACAAGTGCAAAAACAACGAAATATTAATAACTGATTATGTCGTAGTCCATGTATGCTTTTTGTTTTTCCTGTGCATTTATTTTTTTGCATAGTAAAATAAAACCTGTGCCTTTTTTGCCAAATAATAATATTTTTGCATAATATTTAAATTATTTTAAAAATCTAAAACATTTTCCTCGTATTTTGATGTTTAATCAATTCGTACAGTCATTAAAAACAAATATCTACTTCGGACATCACTTTTGCACACTACTATATATGTGTCTGTGTTTGTGTGTGACTATATATATATATATTACACATACATATACACACATACACTATATGTATATATATGAAGAGTTCAGATGCAAAAGCCTCTAAGTGCCATCTGAAATTTTCTTTTTTCATTTGTATCAAGCTCGTATATTTAAGTTCAGTAATTTCACTTAAATGGCAATGAAAATTACCTATTAATTGTCATTTAAGTGAAATTACTGAACTTAAATATACGAGCTTGATACAAATGAAAAAAGAAAATTTCAGATGGCACTTAGAGGCTTTTGCATCTGAACTCTTCATATATATATATATATATATGTATATGTATATGTATATGTGTGTGTGTGTGTGTGTGTTTATATATATATATATATGTGTGTGTGTGTGTGTATGTATGTATATATATATTCGGCTTTTGTTTCATGAATAAGGCCGTTTCTCCGTTTGGATGAATGTGTGTTTGTAAGAGACACAAGAGCTGGATGAGATCATGGCTTTTAGTTGCTTTTATTTTTATTTTTACATTTCCACTACATCACAACTTCCACTATTTGTTACTGCAATGTTTGGGTGTTGAAAGGGGAACTTTTTAACCTGCATTAAGACTGCTTTCATTATAGCTATATTATTATTATTATTATTATCACTGCTCTATATTGTTTATTCAAAGCTCAGATAGAATTGGCTTGGGTGAAGGTGGCAATAGAGAAAAATCCAAAGATTGTTGTTTTTGTGCGTGTGTGTGTGTGTTTCTCTTTTTTACTGGGTTTGTGTATGTATCAAATATATGAATGAGGTGCGTTTGCTGTCTTTATTTACCGTTTGAATGAGTATATCAACAGTGCTGTCTTTCTCTGTACAGTGAAACACCTGTATTCTCTACCTCTTTTACAATAAAGACTGTCTGTGTACACATTCATCACTGTCAACTAAAGACTGTTTTTCTAAGCAAATGATCAGTTTCACCTTTATCTGAGCGTTTGCATTTTTGCTTAGTGATGCGTGAACAAACAAACCGCTTATTTATTCATATATGTATTGAGAGTGAGGAGTCACGTGCCGACTTGGGTTGATTTGGGCGGGGTCTGAGCCTGTCGGCCATGATGGAAGGAGACGCTATCGGTTGCCAGGGGCAACGCCTTCAGAACTACACAGAAGCGCGACTAAACATTCCAGAGCTCTTTCATTTTTGCGCATTTATTAGGCTATTATTATTAGGCTATTTATTATTTCAGCGGGACACAGACTGATCTACGAATACGAAAAAGAAAAGGAAGAAAGTAAAGCAATGCAAAAAGATAAGGCGAAAGAAAAGGGACCTTACAGGAACAAGCTCACACCAAGCGCAAAACAGCGGTATTTAGAGAAGATAACATGAGATATAATTCGTCTTGTGTTGACCTAACGGGCGATCTTTGGTCTTGTGAATCTTGTTCCCTGGCCAAACTGAGGGCTAAGTGAAATTTCATAACTTTATATTTAGGCTATTTAACTTTACCGTTGTTGTAATGTTAGACTAGAGCGCTGGCTTTGTATGTTTGACTGAATTGTTTGCTTTATTTCTTATTGTATAGCTTCTTGTACTTTTTACTTATAGGCTACTTTTATAATGACTATTATTGATAAAACTGAAATTCAACAAAAAGAGACAGGGTTTAGTTTTGTATTTTTTTTTATTTTATTACAGTGATGATCAGAGTACAAATGCACATAATATATTGCCTGAACCATATTAATAAGTTTAATATTTTTAAAATTTAAACGAAAAGAACAATTTAAATATAACAATTTTTAAAAAAAGTTTTGTTATAAATATGCTAACGTTACGTGTAGTGAATATAATAAATATGCGTTGCCTGAACCACATTTGTGTAATGTTTAAGATTTCTTTAAATGAAAACGAAAAGAGGCAGTGTAGTGTTTTATAACATATTTCGTTTTATTGTTGCCTAAAATGTACATACAGAGATAACTGGAGTAGCAGAGCGAGCTGAGTGACGCGCGTCCTCGGGAGTCATTCTCCTGAGCTGGACTTGGCATTTAAGTCCAAACTTTGCGTACTTGCTATTGAGAAATGCCTAATGTCGGCGCTTGGCTTCTTGTGACAAACACTGGAGCAGTTTTTACTTCCAGGCATGGTAAAACAGTGCGGAATTGCGAAAACCTCCTCTACTACCGAGTTAACAACACACGTAAACAATGATGTTTTGCCGCTGGAATCCTGCCAACATGGCGGATCGGGGGAGGGGCTCTATACCGTGACGACAACTCCTCACTCTCAATACACTACCATTCAAAAAAGTCACTTCTGCTCACCAAAGCTGCATTTATTTTATCAAAAATACAGTAAAAATTGTGAAATATTATTACAATTTATTACATGGCTTGGTTGAATTCTAATGTAGAATGCGGTGTGTTATTTCTTGATATCAGACCACACACCGTTGCCATGATAAACAGAGCGTTGCTATGGACGCAGGATTCTAAACGTATAGACGGAACGGACTATTTTCTTTAGCGGAAGCAATACAATCGTTTTTAAATCAATAAACTCCTTTTTAAATCAATATTTTGTGTCAAATTATTGATTTATTTGGTAGGTAGCCATGTAATAAGCGGGATAATGTAGATCGAGGCGGTTGTTATAGTGAATACAACCCCTTCAGGCGTCAAGCTCAAGCTCCGGTTTCCTGATCAGCCTGAAGGGGTTGTATTCACTATAACAACGCCTCGCTCTACATTATCCCTTATAATAAATATACAGTATATCTGCAGTAAGACTGATTTAGACAAAGATCATGCCATTGAAAAATGTTTACTTAGTTAACATTATGGCACTCACAACAACCTATTTTACTTCAGAAATCGAATATATTTTACAGTGACGTTTGGTAACGTCTGATTGGACGATTTCAGTGGTGTTGGATTTTATGAATGTGGCGTCACACAAAAGCATGAAAGAACATTTGATTACCAACAACACCGTTGTCTTCATCTCATGTGAGTGTACATCATTTTAAATATATTTACCATTCCTTTTTTTCGGGTGTAATACTTTTTTTTTTTTTTTTTTTTTTTTTAACCATCCAAAAATCTGAACCGATTAAATAAAATAAGGAAATATACTGTATATACAGTGTGTGCAGAATTATTAGGCACGTTGATTTTCTGATCATATTTTATTTCCAGGAACATTTTGCCAATTCCAAACCATATTAAACTTAATAACTACTATTAATTTTCTATTTAATCATGTATAAGTGATATATAATTGTTCATGAAGGCTGGAAATGAAAAATGCCTTATTTTCAGGTGTGCAGAATTATTAGGCAAGTTTTCTTTTACAGATAAAATAAGCCAAAAATGAGATTTAACAAAGACTGAAAAGTCAAAAATTATTAAATCCCCATGAGAACAATGCAAAACTAATGCAATACTAGAGATTGCAGTTAAAGCATGACCATTGGACAGTGAAATGCTCATTGGGTCAGCAGGGTCAGACAAAAACAGGTGGAGAAGAAAAGACACGTTAACTGCAAAAGAATGAAGAATTAAGGTGAAGAATTAAGTGTGAAACCATCAGGAACCCTTTAGTCTTCAGCGCCACCATTTTCCAGAACTGCAACCTACCTGGAGTCTCCAGAAGAGCAAGGTGTCAGGGGCTCAGAGACTTGGGTTAGGTTAAGAATCCTAAAAAATGACCCCCTCTTAATAAGAGTCACAAGCTGAAGTGTTGTAAAATACATGAAGACATTTGTTTTTTTATAGGCTTTATAGACAGACAGATTGAGAGTGACTCTTGAAGGACCAGCACCACATCCTCTTCTACCACTGTTTGAAGAATTCATCTTCCAGAATACGTTTTAATACGTTTTGTGAGTTTATTTTTAGTCCATCTCCTACCCTGAAGTCCGTTTTGCAGAGATGGACTAAAAATTAACTCCCAAAACGTATTAAAACGTATTCTGGAAGATGAATTCTTCAAACAGTGGTAGAAGAGGATATGGTGCTGGTCCTTCAAGAGTCACTCTCAATCTGTCTGTCTATAAAGCCTATAAAAAAACAAATGTCTTCATGTATTTAACAACACTTCAGCTTGTGACTCTTATTAAGAGGGGGTCATTTTTTAGGATTCTTAACCTAACCCAAGTCTCTGAGCCCCTGACACCTTGCTCTTCTGGAGACTCCAGGTAGGTTGCAGTTCTGGAAAATGGTGGCGCTGAAGACTAAAGGGTTCCTGATGGTTTCACACTTAATTCTTCACCATAATTCTTCATTCTTTTGCAGTTAACGTGTCTTTTCTTCTCCACCTGTTTTTGTCTGACCCTGCTGACCCAATGAGCATTTCACTGTCCAATGGTCATGCCTTAACTGTAATCTCTAGTATTGCATTAGTTTTGCATTGTTCTCATGGGGATTTAATAATTTTTGACTTTTCAGTCTTTGTTAAATCTCATTTTTGGCTTATTTTATCTGTAAAAGAAAACTTGCCTAATAATTCTGCACACCTGAAAATAAGACATTTTTCATTTCCAGCCTTCATGAACAATTATATATCACTTATACATGATTAAATAGAAAATTAATAGTAGTTATTAAGTTTAATATGGTTTGGAATTGGCAAAATGTTCCTGGAAATAAAATATGATCAGAAAATCAACGTGCCTAATAATTCTGCACACACTGTAATACGGTAAATTGCATGAAATCTTTGAACATTTTAACGTTGAATCAAAAGAAATAAGAAAGTGTGTATACTAAGATTTCATTAAGATACATAAAATTATGATTATATTTTTTCATGACACTTAAGCAATATGTTTTATTACAGAAAAAGTAAATCCTAAATTACATAAAAAGATACAAACATATTACAGTCATGTGGAAGAAAATGTGCCTTATTGTCCTGAAAATAATGTCACTTAAATCTTAATTAAAAAAAAAATCTTTACATAATTTTACATAAGCGGATTATTTTATAGTCCGTAAAATGATTTGACGTATTGTAAACAACAGTTATGTACATTTTCCAAAAGTCATGTCTCACATGCTGCTTTGGATGAAGACGCTGGACTCATTGTTGACCCTCTCGCTGTGGATTTTGGAGATGCAGTTCCTTATATTGTCCCTCTCAGAGTCCGTATGAGTTGAGCCTGTGGGTTTGCTCTCTGATTGGCCGGCTGCTTCTCTCGGGTGGGCCACGATCACTATTTCGACATGCTC
>NC_137136.1:1657500-1662500 GCF_949319135.1 Squalius cephalus
AGATTTATTTTTAACTTTAGTAGGCTATATTAACTTTAATATATATTTGATTTTGGTTTATAATATTTAATTTTGGTTTATAAATATATATGTTAACAAAATTTTGTTTTCATTAATTAAAATAAAACTAAAATACAACTAACTAGAATAAGTTCTTAATGTACTAAGGGCTATATGTAGTTTCCAGCGGCCTCTAGTGGTGATGTTTCAGATTGCAACAAATACGTTTACAAGCGAGTGCTCGTGCGCGTGCTCGAACTCATGATCGAGCACTCTGGGTACCAGCCAGACTGAGACGACGCAACACACCGGAGAAAGCATCACACAACATGCTGGAAACTCAGGTAAACTCCCACTGCAACATTACAATAATAGGCTACTTTTATCAGCTTGACGTTGAACTAATGCTCCATGCTTGTACCATGATAACGTTACATTGACTGCATTTAGCCTATGTAATGTGGTGTTACGTTTGGCCTGACGAGCTTCAGCAGATAAAACTTTTTTTTTGTTTTTTAATCATTATGTGGAGTTTGTGTGTTGGAGTCTGTGTTGTGCTGGGAGCAGGTCGTTTAGCAGACTCCATGTCATAAGTTGCGGTGTCGTCGCTGTTGAGTGCAAAGTCAGTAGACGAGGCGAGAGGCTCGGGAGCGCGCGTGCAGGTCTCAGTCACGTCACTGGATTTCGCGGTAAATCCGACCCGGAGCCTTCACATAGAAATAGCAATATTTAAAAAACTAAAAAACGGAGAAAAGCACATAATAAATTTGCTAAATCAAACTAAAATGAAACCTGAAATATATAAAAATAAAAGCTAATTCAAAATATTAAATACTATAATAGTATATAAATAATACTAAAATTACACTGTATTAATCACATGAACTACTTTGTATTTATATTGTATTTTATGTTTTAGTAATGTATATATGTGTGTATACATAGGCTGGCTATATATATATATATATATATATATATATATATATATATATATAATATATATATATATGTGTGTGTGTGTGTATATATAGATAAATACATACACACAATTTTGGTTCCAAAGGTCCCCCATTTTAGAGTAAATAGGTGAATATATTTACATTTATGCTTTTATCCAAAGCGACTTGCATTGCATTTCATGGTACACATTTTACTTTCTTATCAGCTCTCTTTCCCTGAGAATCGAACCCATGACCTTGGTGTTGCAAGCGCCAGCGCTCTACTGTTTGAGCTACAGGAAAGCCCTATATATATCCTCGTGCTCACCCAGCATGCGGGGCTGTTGGAAGTGTTTCTGGTCCGGTGATCTGTGGTCACAGATGGTCTTGTTGATGTCCTCCATGGAGCTCTGGGTCACGTCGGTGTCACTTCCGATGTCCAGTTCCTTCCTCAGGGGCCTAAAATCAGCATAACACACACACACACACACACACACACACACGGTTCCTCTCCATCAGGGGCTTTTCCTCCCTCACTCACACGTGAAACTCTTCAAACACACTCACCGCATTCGGATCGCATCCTCACCGAGCGGCTCCTTGCGTCTCTTTCCCGACTCCTTTCCTTTCTTGTTTTTCTTCACCCCATTTCTGTCTTTATCTCGTCCGGATCTGCTTCTGCTCTCCTCAGATCGAGTCCAGGCTTTGCTGTCGGTCACGATGGATCTGTGACGAACTCGCTCGCCTCCTCCTCTCCGCTGGCGTCTCCTCTTTAAAGGGGGCATATCATGAAAATCTGACTTTTTCCATGTTATCCAGGCTATCAACCATTGCATCTACCAACCCAGTGCAACGACTTGACAATTGTTTGGACTTGCAACTTTCCAAATGATTGACTAAATGATTTAAGATGCGACTCGTACACAACTATGCAAACATTCACTGATGCTCACGGAAACACGATGCTTACAGAGATGAAAGGGGTGAAAACTTTTGCAGGATGAAGATGATGATGTGTACATTTTAAAAGGGGACATATCATGAAAATCTGGTATATTAATATTAATAATAAATGCCATAATCGGGTTCTTCTACCAACCCAGAACTCTGAAAAGTGAAACCCAGTAACTGTGTTCTGGTGAGTCTTTCTCTGCAAGCGTGTTATAAAATAAGCCGATCAGATTTCGCTCTCCTTCTAACGCATGAAGAGGATCTTATTATAATATTACCTTAATAATAATATTATTCTTTCTTTCTTTCTTTCTTTCTAACTAATCTTTCTTTCTTTCTTTCTACCTAATCTTTTTCTTTCTTTCTTTCTTTCAAACTAATCTTTCTTTCTTTCTTTCTTTCTAACTAATCTTTCTTTCTTTCTTTCTTTCTTTCTTTCTTTCTTTCTTTCTGACTAATCTTTCTTTCTTTCTTTCTTTCTTTCTTTCTTTCTGACTAATCTTTCTTTCTTTCTAACTATTTCTTTCTACCTAATCTTTTTCTTTCTTTCTTTCTTTCTTTCTTTCTTTCTTTCTTTCTTTCTTTCTTTCTTTCTTTCAAACTAATCTTTCTTTCTTTCAAACTAATCTTTCTAAATAATCTTTCTTTCTTTCTTTATTTCTGTCTTTCTTTCAAACTAATCTTTCTAAATAATATTTTTTCTTTCTAATCTATCTTTCTAACTAATCTTTCTTTCTTTCTTTCTAACTAATATTTCTTTCTCTTTCTTTCAAACTAATATTTCTTTCTCTTTCTGTCTTTCTTTCTTTCTTTCTAACTAATCTTTCTTTCTTTCTTTCTAACTATTTCTTTCTAACTAATCTTTCTCTTTCTTTCTTTCTTTCTTTCAAACTAATCTTTCTTTCTTTCTCTTTCTTTATTTCTGTCTTTCTTTCAAACTAATCTTTCTTTCTAAATAATCTTTCTTTCTCATTAATCGTTCTTTCTTTCTTTCTAACTAATCTTTCTTTCTTTCTTTCTAACTAATCTATCTTTTTCTCTTTCTTTCTAACTAATCTTTTTTCTTTCTTTCTTTCTTTCTAACTATTCTTTATTTCTAACTAATCTATCAATCAACATTTAAACTACTTTAAACTTCAAACTACTTTAAACTTCTTCAAACTCTCTGGTCCGGCTTTCTCAAGCCAACTTAAAGTTTGTCTCAACAAACTTTTTTTTCTAGTTATAATATTACCGGCCCTTAATCTGCACGTTTACACACACCAGCCGACATTTGGTTCCACACGCGACAACAGAGACCAGTTCTAACGCACTGATGAAGATCCAGCAGAGCCTGAAGCTGTTCAGTGGTTGAGCTCAGACTGAACACTATTGACCAGAACATGTCACCGCTGTCTTATAAAGACCTCAGGAACTGTGGACACTTGTGGAGGAGTTAAACATGATGATGAGATGATCAGTGTAACTCCACAACAACTACAGAAATGTCTCCACTAACATTCAGAAGCTCTTCCTGAGTCTCTCCGTAAGGCTGCACTCGCTACTGGTTATACTGGGATTCTGGATGAGGGAGATTGGCCTGTTCTGTTATTGCCGGAGTTTCTGAAGCTCGTGTAAAGACTCCGCCCTCTTCTGAACGGAGGCGGAGCTAAAGCTCATTTGCATTTAAAGGAACACACACAAACGGCGTGTTTTTGCTCACACCCAAAAAGGGGCAAATTTGACAAGCTATAATAAATGATCTGGGGGGAATTTTGAGCTGAAATTTCACAGACACATTCTGAGGACACCATAGATTTATATTACATCTTGTGAAAAGGGGCATTATATGTCACCTTTAACCACAGGAGCACTGCCGGGATGATCAGGACAAGAGCCACACCGAGTCCAGCCGACACGCCGACCACCGGCCACATCCAGGCAGGAGAGGCTCCGAGAACTGAAACATGAGATTTAGCCATCGATAAATACAAGAAAAACACCTCAAGAATACGGTAAAACTTCATAATACTGTTCCGTCATTAATGAATAACTGCACAGGAACAAACGAGTAACGCTCTATTAACATTCTAGTAACTACTATCAACTAACGAGAAACTCTGATTAACAAATTAGTAAGTAATAGCGCTCAGTTGAATGTGGAAGTTCACTATAAGCTAATCAATAACTATTTTTCCCATACCTCCCAGAGAACTATATACAGGTTCATAATGAATAATGCATAATGTATAATAAAAGGTAACGGTAACCCACTAGTAATGATTAGAGTGTTACTACATCCTACTAATAATGTGGATCAGAATCTAAAGTGAAGATGGGAACACACTAGTAATGACTAAAGTGTTACCAGATCCATTATTTGGTTACTCCAATGGTTATACCGGTTATTCAAAACCTTACAAAAGACTCAAAAGCTTACAAAGACTTCAGTAATTACTAGAGAGTTATCATTATTTCCACTTTAGAATACTGATCTAAATAATTAGTAGTTCCTTTAGAAGGATGTAGTAACTAGTCAGTGTCATTACTAGTGTGTTACCGTTACCTTATATTATGAATTATACGGTAACACTTTATTTTACAGTGTCCTTGTTACATATGTTACATGTACTTACCATAGTAATAACAGTAAATTATGCATAATTACATGCAACTAACCAATCCTACCCTAACCCTATAGTAAGTACATGTAGTTGCTTAATATTACTCAGTACTTAAATATATAATTACACTGTAACAATGAGACCTTAAAATAAAGTGTAACCAAT
Organism: Squalius cephalus; assembly: GCF_949319135.1. Lineage (NCBI taxonomy): Eukaryota > Metazoa > Chordata > Actinopteri > Cypriniformes > Leuciscidae > Squalius > Squalius cephalus. The sequence goes on from NC_137136.1 coordinate 1,662,158, forward strand.
TATGCATTATTCATGTTAATTATGAACCTGTATATAGTTCTCTGGGAGGTATGAGAAAAATAGTAGTTATTGATTAGCTTATAGTGAACTTCCACATTCAATTGAGCACTATTACTTACTAATTTAATAATCAGAGTTTCTTGTTAGTTAATAGAATGTTAACAGAGCGTTACTCATTTGTTCCTGTGTTGTTATTTACTAATGACGGAACAGTTTTATAAAGTGTTACCCAATAATAGAACTAACTTCTCTGAAACTCTCATCGTTTGCAGTTACACAGTTGCACTCTTAGAATAAAAGTTATATATAGAGCTCTAGGGTTCTGGACTAGAACCTTTAATGC
>NC_137136.1:1672500-1767500 GCF_949319135.1 Squalius cephalus
AGAAAAAAAGTCAGAATTTCGAGTTTGCATGCAAGAAATAAACTTGCAATTCTATTTTTTTTTGCAATTGCGAGTTTATATCACACAATTCTGACTTTATAACTCACAATTGCGAGTTTATATCACACAATTCTGACTTTATAACACACAATTGCAACTTTATATCACACAATTCTGACTTTATAACACACAATTGCAACTTTATATCACACAATTCCGACTATATCACACAATTGCAACTTTATATCAGACAATTGCAACTATATATCACACAATTGCAACTTTATATCACACAATTCCGACTATATCACACAATTGCAACTTTATATCACACAATTGCAACTTTATATCACACAATTCTGAGATAAAAAGTCAGAACTGTAAGATAAAAAGTCGCAATTACCTTTTTTATTTTTCATTCTGCGGCAGAAACAAGTTTCCATAGATTAGTGTCTATGCTTAATTGTTGATTTTATTTCATGCATTTGCAAAAGCTTTCTTTGTGTTACAGTCACACCAGTTTATATATGTTTAGAGATTTTTCTAATCAAATTGCGATTTAAAAATGTCTAAAATGATCGAGCAACACCAGAGGGTTAAATGTCAAACACACGTGTGGAAGAGTGTTTTAAATGTCAGGTGTGTATGTATTAAAATCCGATCATATTTCAGCTTCTGCAGGGGTATTTGGTGTTGGCTTTGTCTCTGTTGCTGTGGAAGCGCTATGTACTCAATCTCCTTCCAACAACCAAAGCGCAGAAAACAGAGCAGAAGGGCCAGGCTTCGCTGCAAAGGCTGCTGGGATACATGAAGCCATTCAGTGGACGCTTTGCAGCCGTCTTCTTCTTTGTGGTTATATCTTCTTTAGGTAAAAATGTCATACACACAGTCGAGGGCAGAAGTGATAATTGTTTTTAATGACCGTTTAAGTTCAATTAAACCATCAAAATATGAGGGAAATATTTTATATATTGAATATTTTATATATTTATATATTTTATATATACTAAACTTGGTTAAGGTATTTATCTGACAAAATTATTGGGCAACAGGTTAAAAAAATGCATAGAAAAACAAAAAGCTGACATATTTCATTGCATTCATGTTTCATAATATTTCATTGGTTCTTTCTTGTTTTCATAATTTCTGGTAAAAAATGACCTCCACACAATTTGGCATGTTTCATCGCGTTATTATTACAAATAAAAAGAATCACTAAATATGATCATCCTTGTGGAAATGATATAAAATTTAAATATTATTTGTAAAATATTTTGTTGCTATTACTACATTACTGTATTGTTGATGTATTATTTGTTTATTTAAATCATTACATTTTTATTTTTATTTTTATTTTTTTATACTTTTTTATTATTATTTATTTTATTTTTTAAAAATATTTTTAGACCCATTGCCTAGACAATACATAATGCCCTTTTATTTATTTATTTAAATTTGATTTAACTTATTACAATTTGAGTAACTATTGTGTTGTTAATGTATCTTTCTATTTTTTCTTCCTGTAATGGCTTTATGATCTGTAAATAATTACCTTGAAATCTAGCCTACTGTGTAATTTAAAACTTATATAGTCTGTCAAATGAAAGAAAGTTAAATGTGATCGCATGTCACTTTTAGTTTCACTTTGGCCAAGTTTGCTCTCGTAATTGTTCAGCACACAAAAGCATGCCAAGTTTGCAAACACAATGAACACAGAGTTTTCAGCAACTTATTGATTCTTCCAGATGTAGAGATTGCAGAATAATTTGGGTCAATAATGATAAAGGTTGTTTCTTTTTGTCTGTAAGCAAATTAGAAGATAGTACATGCGTATTTACATGCATATTGTCGCACAGGTGAAATGGCCATTCCTCATTACACCGGTAAAATGACAGACTGGATCATGAATGAAGACGAACCTGAGGCCTTTAACCATGCTATCACTGTCATGACCCTGATGACCATCATGAGGTGAGACCACACAGACAATCTAATGTTCAAAAGTTTGGGTTTAGTGAGACTTTTACTCAGCAAGGACACATTAAACTGATCAAGACACAAAAAAATCCTTAAAAAAAAATCCAAATATGAAGAATAATCATAAATGTTTCTTGAGCATCAGATCCTCATATTAGAGTGATTTCTGAAGGATCATGTGACACTGAAGACTGGAGTAATGATGCTGAAAATTCAGCTTTGATCACAGGAATAAATTACACTTTACTATATATTCACATAGAAAACAGCTGATTTACATTATAAAAATATTTAATTTTTTTTAACTTTATTTTTTATTAAATAAACGCAGCCTTGGGGAGCAGAAGACTTTCAAAAACATTTTTAAAAATGTCACCGACCCCAAACTTTTGAAGATAAACACCTTAAATGCATTAAAGATAAAAGTATTGTATCTATTAATAGTAAATTATAACTTTCCTCCCGTTTTCTGCAGCGCCGTGTGTGAGTTTGTGTGTGACCTCATCTACAACATCACCATGAGCCGAATACACACGTCCATCCAGGCGCTCGTCTTCCAGTCGGTGCTGAAACAAGATATTGCGTTCTTCGATAAAGCCTCCACAGGTAAAACTGCAAACAAAGTCCATTAGTGCTGTTTTTTAACTTTATCATATGTTGCTGATTCTGTCTTGATCATTTTAACTCATGCCGTCACTTTTATTTTTGTATTTTTCAATTAAAGCTGTATTTCATGGTAAATAGAGACAATGCCTTTAAAATCCAGCTTTTTGAAGGCAGATTTGTGTCATCTAGTAGAAAATTATCTGCAATGCCATGGTGTAACCACTAGATTGCTATATAGCTGTATATAACGAGGCTTTAGACATAATTCAGGGTGTTGTAAAAAGTATTAAAAGTTGATAAATCAATTTAGAGAAAATGAAGGCCCTTAAAATATATTAAAAAGTATTTAATGCCAGTTTCCAAGGTGTTAAATTTTGTATCATCTTTTCATTATGTATATTTGTCCAAAGAATTGTATTAATTTGTCAAGTAATTCTCTTGTGCTTTCGTTCCCACCCTTCTGAGTTATGTTGCATTGATAAGGAGGTGTCACAAACTAAGACTTGTTTAGTTGTGCTATCTTACAATCAATAATAATAGTTGCGACGAGGTCTTAAAATGTATAGAAAGAGCCTTAAAAAAGGTCTTAAATCCTGTATATACCCTGTAATTACTTACTTTTATTATTATGATTCTAAGGGCCCTATTTTAACGATCTGAAACGCAAGTATCAAACGCGAAACGCAAGTAACTATGTGGGCGGGTCTCGGGCGCTGTTGCTATTATACCGGCGGGATAAATGACTCTTGCGCCCGACGCAAATCTAAAATGTGTTGGTCTGAAGTCGCTTCATTACTCATAGGTGTGGTTTGGGCGTAACGTGAAATAAACCAATCAGAGCGTCATCTCACATTCCCTTTAAGAGCAGGCGCGCTTGTTCCATGGCGGATTGCTATTATAACGGTGGATTTGCAGGAGCGGTTCACAGCCGAGGAGACCGACGTTCCCGTCAGGGCCGTAAAACACAGAGAAGTGACATTGGGGATGGAGAAACACACCCAGATTAGCTTCGGTTAAACAGGCGTATGATAATTTGGGTAAATGTGTAAGCTAGATTTATGCCTATTTTCCACATCTTCATGGACACAACAATGATTTCCCTCGTGTGGTAATATTGTTCCTTGTAATAATGTATGGTTTGCAAAATTGGAACTGCTACGTCTGTGTGTAGATGAGAGAAGCAAAGTGTGTGTGTGTTGTGCTCACGCTACATTGATTATGGCCAAGCATGCGCCCTTAAAATAGCATCTGAATAACATGTGCAACACGCCACTGACTTTAGACGAGGTTTCTCCTGGTCAGTGGCGGAATTGTTTTCTGAAACTGCAAAATAGCACCAGGGAACGTTTGCGCCGGAACACGCCTCCTCTTTTCCCTGAACTGCCCCCGGGAGCGCAAGTTCATTTCCTAGTTTACCGACGTGCTTCTGTGGAGGGAAAAGTCCGCTGTGCGTCGGGTGCAAAATAGGAATGAAACATGCGTCGCTGTACGAAGTCAATTGCGCTGGGTGCGAGATAGGGCCTGATGACTGTTTAGTTGTGCTATCTTACAATCAATAGTAATAGTTGCAAAGAGGTCTTAAAATGTATAGAAAGAGTCTTAAAAAAGGTATTAAATCCTGTATATACCCTCTAATTACTTACTTTTATTAGGTTGTGGATTTGGATATATATTTAGACATTCTCAATGACAACTTTTTGTCAAGGTTTATATATTTTTTGTTTGAAATGTTGATTTGAAGTGTCAGTCAAAAGACATTTAACATGAAAATTCAATTGAGATGTGACGAATTAAAAGGACTTTTACCGGTTTCGTGTTCAGGTGACATCGTGTCTCGCATCACCACCGACACCAACACCATGAGTGAGTCTCTGAGTGAGAAGTTGAGTCTGCTCATGTGGTACTTCATGCGCATCCTCTTCCTCTTCGGCTCCATGATGCTGCTCTCCGCCAGACTGTCCATCTTCACCGCTCTCGGCCTCCCCATCATCTTGGTCATCCCAGAATTTTCCGGCCGGTTCTACCAGGTAACATTGATATTAATTTTATTCATTTTTGTGACGTCCCGGGTGAGAAAAAATTGGAATCTTCAGCTTTTATTCAAATGTTATTATTAATATTTTGTAAGCATATTGGGTAGTTGTGCTTGGAGTCGATTTTTTTATTTGCGATAAAAACGCAATGAAATTTTTAACACGTGCAAAAAACGAGAGAGACAATGAAATAGTATTAACAGATTATGTCGTAGTCAATGTTTACTTTTTCCTGTTTTTCCATGCTTTTTTTTTTTTTTGCATAGTAAAATATAACCTCTAGCTATAGTTTGGCAAATCATTTTGTCAGATAAATATCTTAACCAAGTTTAAATAACAACATTTTATCACTCCATAAATCAGAAAATACTATCAACAGCAAGTTTTTAAAGAGTAAAATGTTATATGAATTACCGGTAGACGAATAATAAATTTAAAACTAAAACCATAAAAAAAAATTGAAATAAAATAAATGTTAACTGAAATAAAATAAAAAGTAAAGAACTTAAACATATTTTATTTCAGCTGGTTGCAAAAGCAAAAGTTTTTAATTTGAATCTAGTTTAACTTGTACTAAAATAATTAAATAATTAAAATTAAATAATACTAAAAAACTATATAGACATTAACATATATATATATATATATATATATATATATATATATATATATATATATATATTAAAAATTACAAAAACACACAACAAAATTACTTAAAAACTAACCCAAAAAAACAAACAAAAAAACGGATTCAATATATTAACAAAATCTATAAGAGTATCTCATTGACTTGCAAAACTTCAGAATATAAATCTACTGATGCAAATAGATAAAGTGTGATAAAATATGCATTTTTGGATGTTTTCAGAAAGTCAAAATACAATCAAAATAGGCCAAATTTTAAAAATCGACCAGTTCATGAAAAATCAATGGTTTCGCCTATTTTGCCTTAAGACTTCTATGATGTAAATAAACCATGCACAAAACTTTCACAATGACTTTCAGATCAGACAGAAATAAAATCAAGCAGCTTTTTCCAAATGTTGGGATTCTTCAGAAAGAAATGCAGATGTTTCCAGTGACACCTTCATATCTCAAGTTCATCAAGTGTGCATTTGTGTTGATGTGTGCTAATGTTTCCCCCTCAGAAACTTTCTGCGCAAGTGCAAGAATCTCTCGCGAAAGCCAACGACGTTGCGACGGAAACGTTCTCCTCCATGAAGACGGTCCGGAGCTTTGCAAACGAGGACGGAGAAACCGAGAGGTACAAGAAGTGTCTAGAAGGCACGTACGCCCTGAACAAAGTGGAGGCCGCTGCTTACGCTGCCTCAACGTGGACCAATAGTGTGAGTTTTGTTGGTATAATGCACATTTTTACAAACCTATTCTATGCATTCTGTGCACAGTATTAATTTTGAACACATGTGGACCACAAAACCAGTCACAAGGGTCAATTTTTTTTGAGATTTAATAAGCTTTCCATTGATGTATGGTCTGTTAGGATAGGACAATATTAGGATGAGATGCAACTATTGCATAAATCTGGAATCTGAGGGTGCAAAAAAATCGAAACATTGAGAAAATTTCCTTTAAAGTTGTTCATTTATGTTCACAATTGTGCTGCATTCACTCACAAAAATACATGTTTTATATATTTACGGTAGAAAATTTACTAAATATCTTCCTGGATCATGATCTTTACTGAATATCCTAATGATTTTTGGCATAAAAGAAAAATCGATAATTTTGACCCATACAATGTATTGTTGGCTATTGCCACAGATAAACCCGTGCGATTTTCAAATGCATCCTGAAGTCTGAGTTTGAAATCCAATGTGCATTTTTCAGATGTCCAGTCTGGCTTTGAAAGTCAGTATACTGTACTATGGAGGACGGCTTGTGACAGGAAGTGATGTCAGTAGCGGTGATCTGGTTTCCTTTGTGCTGTATGAGCTTCAGTTCACATCAGCGGTGGAGGTAATCCCTCAAAATGTTTATTTAAATGAAATAAATGTATGATATTTTAGTTCTATAATGTTTTTTATGTAATATTTTGTATTTTTAGGGGATTTTATGGTACTTAAATTATATTTACGCTGTATTTATAATCCATTTATTCACTTTTTGAGCATAGTCCTGAAAATTAAATTTCCAATTTAAACTGTGGTAAGTCTTGAATTCTTTAGAGCACAGATTTAAGTTTAAGACGACACTTGGCAGATTATTGCTGAAGTGAAAAAAGTTTTAAAAAGTGAACTTAACTTAAGTTTATTTTTACAATTTTTATATGAAATATATATATTTTTTAAAACGTTTTACTCTGAAACTGTGAGAAAATCAAAGTCATATATCTAAACAAATCAAAATTTGAGGTTTATATCTCAAAAAATGAGCTTTCAGTCAGATTGTGTTCGACTGCAGTACCAAACGCTTCCACTAGAGGAAACTCGTCTCCCATTCATTTCCAATGCGCTCATTTTTGACTTATTTAGTGTGACTATTTTTTTTTTTTTCAGGACCATTTAACCTGTTCGAATCATGTCCATGATTTTTTTGTGTTTACATAGCAAGTGCCAAAACCTTTATCAAGTTTCGTACCATTCCAATGAAGAAAAAAAAAAAACAACAACAACAAATGTACATTTTTTTGGTCAAAAATGACTGAAAAGCACCAGAATCCGCTCACAACAGCCTAGCATTGACTGTTGCATGAGAAACCAGCACTGTTTTTTTCTCCTCGTCCAGTTTGTGGCTTGAAATCCCTGCCGCTTGTGTCACAGGTACTGATGTCCTACTGGCCGCATGTAAAGAAGGCGGTCGGTGCTTCAGAAAAGATCTTCGAGTATGTGGACCGAAAGCCGGATGTTCCTCCAGACGGGTCTCTCGCTCCTCATAATCTAAAAGGACACGTGTGCTTCAGAGATATCACCTTTGCTTATCCGAAGAGACCGGACACAGATGTGCTGAAGGTGTGCAAAGCTCCTATTATATTTCACACAATTAAAAGAATTATGTTTTGCTTAAAGAAAATGAAGAAAATTTGTATTATGACACTATATGAGAACGAAGCACATTTTAATGCTTTAATTACTGTAATGCACTGAAGAAATCTCATTCTCATTACTGTGATGGAAAAAAAACTAAATATATTAAAATTGTGACAAATTATGGTAAAATTAATTAATAACAGTAAAATTATGGAAGCTTGTTTCCACTTCTGAATAAAAAATAAAAAGGTACTTGCGACTTTTTATCTCACAATTTTTCTTAGAATTGCATGATATAAACTCACAATTGCGAGTTATAAAGTCAGAATTGTGAGTTATCAACTTGCATTTGCGAGGAAAAAAAGTAAGAATTGCGAGAGAAAAAGTCTTGAAAAAACTGTGAGATATTAAAGTCGCAATTATCTTTTAAATAGTTTTTTTCCGTGGCGGAAACAAGCTTTCATACAAAAGCGATGTTCGAAGAGGATGTTTGTTTTCACCCTACTGAAAATCTCTGAAAATATTTTATTTTTTAATTTTCTTTAAGTTTTTCTTACAGTATTTACAACTTTCCTTACATTTGGATGGTACCTGAAAACTGAGTAAAGACATTCAACAATGGGGTATATTGGCTGAAAGAAAAAAACAGCAAAACTGATTTTGTGAAACAGATATTATTATTATTATTACAGTATCAAATATTATAAGAGAAAGAAAAAAGGGGCATAAAAGACATCAATTGTAGTATCAGTGCAGTTTGTTACAAGGCAGTGTCAGCCATCACAGTAGCTGTTTAATTTAATCAGATATATAGTTCTATATTTATTACTCTGCCAGTAGTTTGGGTATCTGATCCGATCAGTTTATACTTATGTTTTTTTTTATTATTATTATTTATTTTTATAACTATATACAAAATAAAAAACTACATTTTACTCCAGAAGTATTCCCAATGTGGTTATTTATTTTATTTTTATTCCTACCATTACTTTTTTTTCATTCCTTATATCTTTCGTATCTCTATTTATTCAATAATTCTTAAGATTTCCTCAAAATATTTTCTATTTTTTAAATATTTTATCTGACAAAATTATTTGGCAAAAAGGGGAAACTACAGCTACAAATAAATGCATAGAAATACAAAATCTGACAGGAAAACGCAAACATTAAAGGGGTCATGAACTGGATTGTTTTATTATTTTATAATGTTGCATGGGGTGCCCTTATAATGTTAGTATGATTTTTACATCAAAAATTGTCATAATTTATAAATAAAAGCCATTTTTCCAAGCCTGATTTCAGCCTCAGATTTGAACGCTCAGTTTTAAGGGGCGTGTCTGATGTGAGACTGCAGTGCAAACGCCCACTGCTGTGATTGGCTGACATGCTTGCAATGAAATAGCTAGTATTACATGAACTCTCTCGAAAACTTTTACTACGTTTTTACTAGTACAGCTATCGACATTAACAAATCGTGAAAAATATAGTTTAAAGCATTATATTTAAATCTATTCCATCACATGAAAGGTTGCAACATGATGAGCACTGAGCAGATGACAGACAGTCTGTTGATCGCGTGAATAAAGATCTTATCATTGCAACGCAATTTTTGCACTCTCACAAATGCTTACACCAAATCACAGTAAGAGCTTCGTTGTGTAGTGTAACAGCGTCATTATGTCATCACGAGTTTGGTAAGTGTCCAGATTAGCTCTCGCGGCTCGCGCTGTGCTGTTTGATTGACAGATTGGGCGAAAGGGATCGTTCTTTGATCGCTTTCTGTATAAAATTTAATAACCGTTTAAAAAATATTATTTTCATAATACTACGAGAAATGATGTGAAGTTGATCGTTTAGTCACTGATGCATAAACAGTATTGAACGATTTTAAGAGAATCTGAACTTGAATAATTACACATCAGAAATCACTGATCGCAGATCAGGCATTAGAATACACATGGTTACTTACATGTTGCTGGCAGATCCGTGTCGGGAAATTGTGATTGACTGATTTAATAAGGTTTAACCCCTATGGTTTAACCATGCTGGAATCCGAAGGAAGCTTATGCAGACGGTCTTCTTCCACAAACAGGCACGCACAATATTTAGTAAACAGCATGATGTTTATTGCTTGTAAGTAGCTCGATCCGGTAAGCAATTATCATGTCGTCCTATGTTATTTAGCATGTTTGGGCGAATCGGTGGGCGGGGCTAAACAGGCCGTGTTGAAGTAGGCGTTGATCTTCTTTTGTGGAGGCGGTGTTTTATCCTCTTTGACGTCATAGTTCCCCACTTTGAAAAACGAGTCGTTTGCTGAGCCTGATGTCTATAAAAGCTTTTATTGGACTAACAAGGTAGTTTTCAGTTCTGAAACTTACAGGATATTATTATAGTATGATGATCTCTTACATGTCAAAAGCTCAAGGAAATTTTGATTTCTCAGTTCATCACCCCTTTAACGACAACACAATCAGTTATTAATATTTAGTTTGTTCTCTTGTTGTTGCTTTTTGTTCATAATTTCTGGCCAAAAATTTGCACAATTTGACATGTTTCATTGTGTTATTATCACAAAAATTGACTCCAAGCATAACTATGCAAAATCTATAATAATATTTAAATAAAGGGTGAAGATGTAAATTTTTCACAGACTGGATATCTGGTTTTGCCACTTCTCCATATTTAATGAAATCTGTGTTGTTGTCGCTTCTAGAGCGTCTCTCTGGAGCTGAAGCCGGGCCAGATCACGGCTCTAGTGGGTCCGTCAGGTTCTGGAAAAACCACTATTGTGAGTTTGCTGGAGAGATTCTACCAGCCTCAAAATGGGCAGATTTTATTGGACCAGAAGCCTTTGCTGAGCTACAAGGACGAATATCTGCATAAGAAGGTAATCCTATTATTTGCTATACACTAATAGCTGCATTTAAGCGAATATAAATAAATATAACATAAATGTTTGCTGACCTTGTTTAATCTCCACCCTCCCAGATTAGTGTGGTGTCTCAGGAGCCGGTTCTGTTTGCTCGGTCTGTGCTGGAAAACATCAGATATGGCAAAGAAAACGCCTCGGATGAAGAAATACGCGCCGCTGCCAAGCTGGCCAACGCAGACGACTTCATCTCCAGCTTACCTAAAGGATACGACACGGGTGAGTCTTAAACACTTGGTGAGTTTCACTATAATCGCTCATGGCGAGGTTAAGAGTGTTGAAGGGGACCTGTTATGTTGATTTAGTTTTTGAGCTCTACTAGAACAGGTTTTCATGCATTATTTCCTCATATTCTCCATTGTTGCGGCTCCTCTCTTCCCAGTCTGTCAGTAACGCTCAGGAGTGTTTCCCGTATAACGCTGTAACTCGCTGCTTCACTACTATAGTACGATCATCCTTGAAGAAATCAACTATAGTCACGACTGTTTCCCGAAACCGTATTGTCCCAAATTGGTCGTTCAACCACGTTAGTTAATGATGTTATGGAGTAATAACTTCTTTTTTAAATTAACGCTAGATGTTTTGCTATAATTACGGACATGCATCTGAGGAATATTTCTAATTTTTCTCAGTTATTTTGCTTTATTTCCAGATTAAATCATAGGCTCGTTCTTACACACTAGAGCTCGTTCACACATGCTACGCTTTAAATCTCTTGACAAACTAAAAGATGTAAATGACATTTGTATGTATTCTATATAAAAGACACAGATTGCACTGAATGTCAGCTCGATTATTTTGCTCAAGATCAGGATTTATTGAGTCCACATGTCATGCAAACTAAAAACTCTTCTTCTAATCACAGGTCGAGATCTGTCGCTCACACACAACTCTGCGAGGCTGTTTGCGAATGTTCGTTGAAACGATGGTTTCGGGAAACACCGACTCGTTGAACTGATGATAACGACGGAAATTGCAAACATAGTTCCTAACAATGCGTTTGGGAAACAGTTTAGTTCCTGTCTCTATGAAGCCCCTCCTCCTGAAAAGCACACTGTGCTCTGATTGGTCGGCTGGAGGAGTGTGTTGTGATTGGTCGAGCGCTTCGAGTGTGTTTGGGAAATGTCCCGCCCCTTACCATAACCGCCAGTTTAACACACTACTAACTAACTCAACCAGGCCCCGCCCCTTTATTCTGCATATGAATTATTATAATGAGGAATATTGTGATGTTTGTTCGTTCCCGGAAGAAACTCAAGACTGCAGTGGAGGCGTTTCAGGAGTTCAGAAACACTGACACTGATATAGAGAAGAGCTTTTTAATGCTCAATCAGCAACATTACACACTAAAGAAAGATGAACATGTAAAAAAGCACAATAGGACATCTTTAATAGTACTTATAGTAAGCATATATATATATACAGTAGTAAACATTTTGAAGTGGATCAAAGTTAAACATGAATTTTGAACAATACCCATTCTTGTCTTAGGACGACTTTGATGAACTATTTTGATCCACTTCAGATGTTGACTACTGTATATATACAGTACAGGCCAAAAGTTTGGACACATTACTATTTTTAATGTTTTTGAAAGAAGTTTCTTTTGCTCATCAAGCCTGCAGTTATTTGATCAAAAATACAGAAAAAAATGTAATATTGTGATATATTATTACAATTTAAAATAATTGGTTTTCAATTTATTATACTTTAAATTATAATTTATTTCGGTGATGCAAAGCTGAATTTTCAGGATCATTACTCCAGTCTTCAGTGTCACATGTGACATCCATTCAATCACATGATCCTTTAGAAATCACTCTAATGTTCTGATTTATTATGAGTGTTGGAAACAGTTCTGCTGCCTAATATATTTGATGAATAAAAGGTTAAAAAGAACTGCATTTATTCAAAATATATATATTTTTTTTTTAATATAAATCTTCTTTATTATCACTTTTTATCAATTTAACACATCCTTGCTGAATAAAATTATTGATTTATTTAAAAAAAAATAAAGAAAAAAATTACTGACCCCAAATTACTGACCAGTAGTGTATATTGTTGTTATAAAAGATTTCTATCTTGAAAACATTTGCTTCTTTTTTTTTCTTTTCTTTTTTCTTTTTCTTTTTTTTATTCATCAAAGTATCCTAAAAAAGTATCACAGGTTATGAAAAAATATTAAGCAGCAGAACTGTTTCCAACTTTGATAATGAATCATCATATTAGAGTGATTTCTAAAGGATCATGTGATAGACTGGAGTAATGATCCTGAAAATTCAGCTTTGCATCACCGAAATAAATGATAATTTAAAGTATAATAAATTGAAAACCAATTATTTTAAATGGTAATAATATATCACAATATTACATTTTTTTCTGTATTTTTGATCAAATAAATGCAGGCTTGATGAGCAGAAGAAACTTCTTTCAAAAACATTAAAAATAGTAATGTGTCCAAACTTTTGGCCTGTACTGTATATATATATATATATTTCTGATCTAAAGTTGTTGTAGAGAGTGAGAGGTGTTGTTTGGTGTTCCTCAGACGCCGGAGAGAAGGGCGGTCAGGTTTCCGGAGGACAGAAGCAGCGCATCGCCATCGCCAGAGCTCTGATCCAGGAACCGCAGATTCTGGTTCTGGATGATGCCACCAGCTCTCTGGACACCGAGAGTGAACACAAGGTAAGATGGACACCTTTTGTAATGTGGCATTTTCTGTAAAGCTGCTTTGAAACGATGTGTATTGTGAAAAGTGCTATACAAATAAACGTGAATTGGATTCAATTACGAACAGAGTTACTAGCATTAACACTGACAAATTTTCACTGACTTAATTCAGTGTGGAGAACATAACTGATAACAAATATAAAACGGAGATGCACAAGAGAAACAGATACACATGCCTAAAGAATAATAATAAATAATAAAAATAAAAGAGATAGATGATTTACAGGCAGAAAGTGTCTGTTGAAAGATAATTAAGGTGTCTATCAAAAAATAAATAAATAAATAAATAAAAGGAAACAGATAAAACAAAATACTGCAGAACATTTGCCTTGATATCCGCCTGACTTTTAACGTAAAAGCGGTGCGACTATTTATAAGGAAGGGTTCAAGCGCGTAATGCTGAAACCCTATTGCAATTGTTAGGATTTTCAAAGATTAAAGTGATCAGAAAGACCGAACCGTAAGTCGTTGAGACTTGAAACTACAGCGATTATAAGTACCATCACTCATAACTCGCCCTGGCAAAGGTTTGGGGTATTTTGGATTTTTTTTAAACCTACTTTAGCGAACTATTTCTAGGTTTTTCGCCCAATCGGAACTAAACCAGTGCTGAAATATTGTTAGAAATAATTAGCTAAAAACGTCGAAATTTCAATTCACGTCTAAAACGTTTAAAGTTTTACTAAACGTTTACTAAAACAAACGGCTATCACTCTTGAACGAAATGAGATAATTTCACCAAACTTGGTATACCTACTTTATTTATATCCTCCTGAGACCCAGAAAAAAAAAGTTTTGTGAATTTAGTTTTTTTCCATGTCATCACACTGTTTAGAGCACAATAAACAAATGGTAAAAAAAACATTTTTGAAAAATAATATTTTATTCATACGTTATGCTATGTCCTCTGTAGTGGACGCCAGGACTAAGTTGTTTAAAAAATAAAATGACATGAAATTATGTGTATAGGCAAAAACAATGGGATTTTTTTTTTCAATCACCAATAAATTTTGGGGTTTCAGGATTTTTTCAACCAAAATTTGTATAAAGATGATTCTCAACTATGTTATGAAAGAAATAACGGAATGAATTGATACACCATTTTACTTTATGCAATATGTGGGTAAAATGGCCATAAATGAATATTCCCATTCAATGCAATGTATCTATACACTGTATCTAATTTGCACATTAATGTGTTCTTGGAGCAACATTTAATGAAAAAAGAAGTGTAATAATTGGAGTAATAATTGGCAACATTTTAATAATAATATCTAATATTTCATAGGAATATTGATGTATAATTTATTTCCATATTCACTTGTTGTGTCTCACAAAATGCCTGATAAACATGATGTAAGTCCTGATGTCCTCTACACGTTTGAAATCAACGCCCTGTTCTGGAACAGAAAGCATTTTTTTATTTGAAACCCCTTAACATTTTCCTGAGATGTTGTTTTATGAAATACAATTTGAAAAGTAGTCCAATTTAAATTATAATTACAATATATTATCATATTTCCATAAGAATGCTACATTTGATCACTAAATTAATGTCAGACATTTTTAAAGACCAAGGAGAAGTTGTTTTCATGGTGAAACCTCCAAACATTTGGTGTCTCTGAAAAGTCCTGAATGTGCTCTTTACAGGACACCCAGGTTGTGTCATGTGACATGTATGATGTCAGAGAAATTCACTAAAATATAATGTCCACTACAGTGGACAAAAGTCTATTCTTGGGTCCCAGGAGGATATCACAATTAAAACACCACAAGTTGACCAATGTGCTTTATGAGCTATAAGGCCATCTAGTGGCAAGAGTCGTGAAATATCATGTCCTATTATTTATTTTCCACAAGAGGTCGGCAAAGACACACCCAATGCAAGATATTTTGAGCTGAATTAAAAGGGTTATGCATGAAATTGTGAGTTATTTTGAATTAAAGTTGAAAGAATATGAGGAATGTGCTCAAATGACTATTCATTTATTATTTATTGATCAAATCTAGTAATTTAAAGTAAATAAAATAAAAAATAACAAAGAATCTCCAAGAAAATGTGCATTAAAAAATAGAAAAAATAGAGTTTTGCCTAGCAACCACCCAAACAGCCTAGCAACCACTTAGTAACACAATAGCAACCAAAACTTTAAAAATAGAAAAAAAATAGAAAAAATATTATCAAAATGAAATAAAATAAGCTTTCTGGACAAGAAAAACAACAGCAAAAAAGTTTAGGGCTTCGGGTCATTTTGACCCGCGAGGGAAAGATGTGTTAGAAAGAAGCAAGGGAAGGATGAGGGTTAGAAATGCAGAGATATTCAATCATTGGTGGCTGATTCCTCTTGTCCTCCTCTTCTCTCAGGTGTACAGCGCTCTGAAGAAGGACCTGAAGGATTGCACGGTTCTGCTCATCACACACAGACTGAGCGGCGTGGAGAACGCAGATCACATCGTCTTCCTCCGAGAAGGAGAAGTGGTGGAGGAGGGAAACCATCGGCAACTGCTGGCCAAACAGGGGTACTACGCCGAGTTCGCCAAACAACAGAACACCGCCATCCACCGCAACAACGCAGGAGACGTCACACACACCGACCAATGATCATCTACATCAGCTGTCATGTGATGTCAGCACTAATCACATGACATTTTTTCTACATCAGCACATATTTCTCAGCTGTTGATTCTGCTAGTATTTTTAAATTAGGTGTAAATATCACAAAAACGTGAGTAAAGATATGGGTGAATCTCACTAAAATATGTCCAGATTTCGCCCCCAAATCCATTATTTTGGAAATATAGAAAACTTTATTTTTAAGCCATTTTTAGAATCATTTACATTTTTTGTTATTGTGACGTATTTTTCCA
Source organism: Squalius cephalus (assembly GCF_949319135.1). NCBI lineage: Eukaryota > Metazoa > Chordata > Actinopteri > Cypriniformes > Leuciscidae > Squalius > Squalius cephalus. The sequence goes on from NC_137136.1 coordinate 1,688,634, forward strand.
AGTTGAAACAAAATGCATAATGTGCACAAAAACTACTGCACACGTATATTTCATTTGGATATGTATTATATTTCCATTCCATTATGTAATGCATAGTGCAATTGCACAGGTGTGTTGTAAGTTGCACTAAACCATTTAAAAAAAAATTAGTTTGCATGAGGATAAACTAAATTTAAATAGTTTTTTTCAATGTAAATGGCTAACCATTATAATGGCATACCGTTATATATACAGTAGTGTGCAAAAGTGATGTCTGGAGGGGAAATTTGTTTTTAATGACCCTACAAGTTTAATGAAACCATCAAAATATTAAATATTTTATATTTTTAAACAAACAGAAACAATAAACTTTGTTAAGGTATTTATTATTAGGCCAAACAATTATTTGGCAAAAAGGCAAACTACAGTGACCGTTTTTATTTTATTATGTAAAAAAAAATGCATAGAAACTTAAAAAGCTGACAGGAAAAAGCAAACATAACCCGTTATTAATATTTAATTGGCTCTCATTTATTTTGGCAAAAATTATGTCGGCACAATTTGTCATGTTTCATTGCGTTATCACAAATAAAACGATCAACTCCAAGTACAGCTACACATTTTATCAAATTTTTGAAGATATCAATTTTCACTTTTTCAACTTTTGGACACTACTGTAAATAAATATATATATATATATATAATTGAATTGCCATTAAAACCATGTGGGAAAAAAGTTTTTTTTTTCTTTCTATAAACCAAACATAATTTACTTTTTATTTCTGGATAAAATATGTTCTGTTCTTGACATGTTTCAGGAGAGTCACCCATATACCGTTAACCAGGGCTAGTAAATCGCTCGTTAAACATTTTCCCAGCGCTCAAACCATATCTGTCTCTACACTTATGGTTCTTTCTGTTCTGAACTTTTTCTTGGCTATATAAATGATAGAGAATTTTTGGCAGTGAGTTTGCTTCTTTCTTGTCTGAGAAAATCAGTAATATCAGAAAGGTTTGGAAGAAACCGTACAGCACCTTAAAACATCAACCTGCGCCCTTGACACACTTCCCATGTCTTTTTTCAGAAGTGTGTTAAACAGTTTAGAAGCAGATCTTCTAGAAGTGGTAAATAAGTTGAATTGCCATTGTGAATGAAATGTGCTATATAAATAAACTTGCCTTGCCTTATGCTAAGCAGTTCTCCCCCTGTGGCTGATATATGTTCATGTTGTAAATAATAAACATATATTGATGTATAACTTTCATTAATGTCATTTTATTATTTTTTACTTTTTATTTAATGCTTAACAGATCAGTTGTTCACTTTTAAAAAAAATTTGTTGATAAAAAAAAGGAAAAAAAAAGATTGTTACATAGGCATGTCTACCCAATAATGTTTGATAATGATTTTTTTTTTTTTTTTTTTTAAAAAAGCTTAATATAATTTAGAAATTGAGGGTTAGGAGTGCAAATATGTACTTATGAAACCTGAAAGTTAATAATTTAATATTATTATAAAGGAAATAAAATGTTTCAATAATTTAATCATGCTTTCAGTTCAGTGTAGAAATATATTTAACATGCTAAATAAGTAATACAGTAGGTCTGCTGCTCAAAAACTTCATTAAAACATTATTATTGTTATTTAATTATTGAAACAGTTTAAGTTCGTTTCTTTGTCATAATCTTAAAATCCTCACTAGATGGTAACCGTGAGTCATACATAAACTCCCTGGGCGTGTCTAACGCTGGAACGGCGTGAGATTCAGCCAATAAGGAACCAGCTTTAGAGGCGGGACGAATTCTGATTGGTCATTGGCGTTCTTATATAAAAACCCAGGAGCGGAAATTGAAAGGCGCCATTTGCTAGTTGGACGGCGCGGGGAAGCTCGAGCATAAGGAGCTGAATAACAATAAAACCGGGGCGAAAACGCAGGATTCCGCGACGCAAAACAAGCGCGATCCATCCGAATGGAGGCAGCCATCAACCCGTCTCTTGACAGGTAGTATTGGCGTGCCTTCGGAGCCTATAAACTAATCCTATGCGTGTCTTTAATCACAAAGGACGAGGAAAAGGGGAGGAAGCGCTTGTTTACAAGTTCATTTTCTTTCTTGTGTCTCATAGTGGATGTTAAAACGGCTTTTTAAACGAGTTCCAGCCTTTATAATAATAGCATGCAGCGAGCATCACTGTGTTGTGGGTCTGTACTGCATCATTTCCCTCCGCCATCTTCAGCATTTAAAGGGCCACACTCACTGAAACACACATAATGTAAGTGCAGTGGAATGAATGAATGAATGAATGGATCATGTTTGAGCTGTTATTGTGTGTTTGTAGGGAGAGCTGTGCTGGTTTAGCATGAATGCAGTGAACACTTGTTTACAAACAGAGAATAGGCGGGACAGACTGAATGGCATTTACTGTAGATATAGTCTTTCAGTACAGTATTTATGTTGTTCTATACAGCTGATTTTGTCCTGATGCTAATGCACCACCATTTCCCGCATGAGATGAATTGTATATTGAATTAATGTGTCTGTAATTATTTCATATATCTTCTTAATGGCCCTCTCCACTGCACGAGTTTTTATGGCTTGTAAACGATTTGTTGAAATTGATACTGGAAGCAGTCATTAGAAATGGTTTAAAATTATAAATGTTTGATATTTTTTCCAGTAAAAATGTGTTCATGAAGGTAGTGTGTGTATTAGTGCTGTCAAATTGTAATCGCATCTAACAAAATTGTGTGTATATATATATATAAATTGCATTGGTTTCACTTTCTACAAAAATATGAAGCAGCACAACGGTTTTCAAAATTTATAAATAATAGTAATAAATGTTTCTTTAGCAGCAAATTATCACAACAGAATGATTTCTGAAGGATACACACATACATACATGACATTTAATGTTGCAATGTAAAATATAATAGTAAACTCTAAATATAATAAACACTATTTTACCCAGTATCACCATTTCCCAAAAAAAAAAAAAAAAAATAAATAAAATATATATATATATATATATTTACAAAATTTTATGGTAGATGTGATTAATCAAGTTTAATTGATTTGACAGCACTAATATATATAGTATACATACGGTATATGTGTTTGTGTGTGCATTCATGTTTTCTATGTATATATATATTTATACACACACACACTTATTCTATATTTAAAAACTTATCTTACATGCGATTAATCGATTTCACAGCACTAATATATATATATACATATACATATATATATGTTTATATGTGTGTGTCTATTTTTTATATGTAATGGGGAATTGTTATTAGTGCTGGGCAAAGATTAATCGCGATTAATCGCATCCAAAATAAAAGTTTGTGTTTGCATAATATGTGTGTGTACTGTGTATAATTATTTTGGATATATAAATACACACATATGCATGTATTTATTTAAGAAATATTTGCATGTATATACTGTATATATATTTATACATAATTTATATTATATACCGGTATATAAATATAAATAATTTATATATAAATAAATACAAATTCTTAAATATATACATGCATATCTGTGTATTTATATATCCAAAATAATTATACACAGTACATACTAGTGCTGCACGATTAATCGTATCGCAATCGCAATCGCGATGTCAAGCCTACGCGATTATATGACGCAAAATGCTGCGATTTTATATTAAATAAACAAATTAGCGCTGTTAACGCACTTATTAATGCAAATGCTTTTAAACCATTCATGCGCGATAAGACATAAAAGAACGAGCTGCCTGTGAATGTCCTCCTGACACACACACACACACACAGATAGACGCGCGCCAGTATCAAGTTCTCTTTCGCGGTAGAACTAACAACATGATGCCAAAATGAACGCGCTGCCTGTCCTGACTGTGACAGAAAGACTCGCGCTAATATCGTGCGTGCGCACAAAACAGCATGACAGAATACAGTTCTCTTTCGAGCTTTAACGAACAATAACACACACAATTATGCCAAAATGTCATAACATAAGAGTAGTCTTATGATGAACATGAAGAGTTGTGATGAAAGAATGAGGCGCGTGTGAGATCCGCGTCTCTGACAGCGGCTGGTCTTAAAGGGACAGTACAGTAGCCACTAATGTCGCTAAAGTTATTCTTTTTTATTTTTTTATTTTTCTATATATATATTTTTTTTAATTATTATTTTTCTTTACCCCTGACATGTATGATTATATGTACTCTTGTATGTAAATTATGTTTTGTTCTTGTTAAAATGCAATAAAAAAAAATCTGTTGCTAAAGTTAATCAAAGAACAAAGGGAACAGAGAAAAACACTCACTGCTCTTGACTAAAGAACTTTTTTCTTTAGGCTGATTATCACTAATCTGTGTGTGCATTTATTTTCCTTGAGAACCAAGCAAGTTGACTCATGAAACCATTTGTTTATTATATCGCATATCGCAATCGTAATCGCAATATTGACCTCAATTATCGCAATATGACATTTTCCCCAAATCGTGCAGCCCTAGTACATACACATATATTATGCAAACACAAACTTTTATTTTGGATGCGATTAATCTTTGCCCAGCACTAATTGTTATATTAGCTATAGTTTAGCGCTAAACAATGCAGTGTTCAATATGCAATATAATACTGTATATATAATTGCATTATTTATTTCATATAAATATATTAGGGGTGTAACGATATCCTCATGTCATGATTCGAAACTGAACTCACGGTACTATATTATTGCGATACTCCAAGACATATGATAAAAGGTTAACAAAAAAATGACTGTTGATTAAAATGCTAAATTTGATATTACATTGTGTGTGTAAATGAATAGTCTTGGACTTGGTGCTGGAAACCCAACGCAGGACAATAGAGACACCAGAATAACACTATTCATGATTCTGAAGCTGAAAATACAGAGTTATTTTAGACGAATATGCTTGCACTCTTTCACAGACTAGATATATTTATATTGTAGGCCACTTTTACTGGTAACGTAAGACCATTTGGCATTATCAGGACCCACAAATATTTCCCCATTGCATTATTATACATTATATTCAACATTATATAGTAGTTTTATGTAGTACTGACACTAAAACTCTGAAAACGTAATTTTTTTCTCTTACTGTAATTTTCATTTTGTGTGATCTATCCACGATACATATTGCTGCATTTTTATATTGCGATATATTGTGACACGATATATTGTTACACCCCTAAAATATATGTATGCCCTTATCCTTCAGACCCCAGGTTAAATGCTGCATGATCTCTGGTGTTTGTGTCAGCAGTTCTGTGGGAGTGAGTCTGTCTGTCATGAGTGGGATGGAGCAGAGTTCGGGAAAGCGTATCCGTAAACCGTCTCTGCTGTACGAGGGCTTCGAGAGCCCGTCTCTGCCCCACGCGCCTCCACCCGGTCCTCCTCCACCCCAACAGCCCTCGGTGAACGAGCCGGGCCGACTGGGACGCACCACCAACCAGCTGCAGTTCCTACACAAGGTCCTGGTCAAAGCGTTGTGGCGCCATCATTTCGCGTGGCCTTTCCATGAACCCGTGGACGCAGTCCGACTCAGCTTACCTGTGAGTGAACAATCACTTTCTGAGACCAAATCACCCGAAAAGTGTGAATTCTGTCATTATTGAAAACTCATCTCTTCCGTGAGCACTTAAAGGGATAGTTCACCCAAAAATGAAAATAAGCCCATGATTTACTCAACCCTCAATTCATCCTTAGTGTATATGACATTCTTCTTTCAGACGCATATAATCTGAGTTATATTAAAAATGTCCTGGCTCTTCCAAGCTTTATAATGGCAGTTAATGGCTGTTTCTGTTTTGAAGTCCATAAAAGTGCATCTATCCATCATAAAAAAAAAAATCTATCATCATAAAAGTGCATCTTTCCATCATTAAAGTGCATCTGTCCATCATTAAAGTGCATCTATCCATCATAAAAGTGCATCTGTCCATCATAAAAGTGCATCTATCCATCATAAAAGTGCATCCATCATCATAAAAGTGCATCTATCCATCATAATAGTGCATCTGTCCATCATAAAAGTGCATCTGTCCATCATAAAAGTGCATCTATCCATCATAAAAGTGCATCTGTCCATCATAATAGTGCATCTATCCATCATAATAGTGCATCTGTCCATCATAAAAGTGCATCTATCCATAAGTGCATCTGTCCATCAGAAGTGCATCTATCCATCATAAAAGTGCATCTGTCCATCATAAAAGTGCATCTATCCATCATAAGTGCATCTATCCATCATAAAAGTGCATCTGTCCATCATAAAAGTGCATCTATCCATCATAATAGTGCATCTATCCATCATAATAGTGCATCTGTCCATCATAAAAGTGCATCTGTCCATCATAATAGTGCATCTATCCATCATAATAGTGCATCTGTCCATCATAAAAGTGCATCTGTCCATCATAAAAGTGCATCAATCATCATAAAAGTGCATCTATCATAAAAGTGCATCTGTTCATGATAAAAGTGCATCTGTCCATCATAAGTGCATCTATCCATCATAATAGTGCATCTATCCATCATAAAAGTGCATCTGTCATCATAAAAGTGCATCTATCATCATAAAAGTGCATCTATTCATGATAAAAGTGCATCTGTCCATCATAAAAGTGCATCTATCCATCATAAGTGCATCTATCCATCATAATAGTGCATCTATCCATCATAAAAGTGCATCTGTCCATCATAAGTGCATCTATCCATCATAATAGTGCATCTATCCATCATAAAAGTGCATCTGTCCATCATAAAAGTGCATCTATCCATCATAATAGTGCATCTATCCATCATAATAGTGCATCTATCCATCATAATAGTGCATCTATCCATCATAAAAGTGCATCTGTCCATCATAAGTGCATCTATCCATCATAATAGTGCATCTGTCCATCATAAAAGTGCATCTGTCCATCATAAAAGTGCATCTGTCCATCATAAGTGCATCTGTCCATCACAAAAGTGCATCTATCATCATAAAAGTGCATCTATCCTCATAAAAGTGCATCTATCCTCATAAAAGTGCATCTGTCCATCATAAAAGTGCTTCTATCCATCATAAAAGTGCTAAATTCTGTCATTATTTATTCTCTCTCGTGTTGTTCTAAAACCATGTGCTTTGCATTTTATTGATGTCTGTCCAATCAGAAATCTTCAAAAGTTATTTCAAATTCAATATTACGGTTTATCGTACTTTTGATTAAATAATAAATGCCGCCTGGGTGAGCATAAGAGACTTTATATATACAGTCAAACCTAAATTTATTCAGACAGCTTCAACATCTCACATTATCACAGTTTATTCGCTATAGTTTAGAAAATGGTAATAAAATATGAGCAGAACTCAGTTGATATTTGACTGGTTTTGTCCTTCTGTTAGACTGTCTCACATGAATTATGTTGAATATCTGTCAGCTGTTAAATTTAACTACACAATTAGATAATACCAGTTTAGCTCAACCAATCACCAAGCAATGCTTCATTGTGTTCAGTCTGTGTGTAAAAAGAGCATTAGCAATTAAAGAAAACACTCTTCAGCAAAACATGGTCTGAATAATTTTTGGTCCCAAATTTATATAATTTTTACAGGTAGTCACTGTAGGAATAATATTGGCTTATAATATGTCACAGTTTACTTTATTTTGCTTTCCTCACTTACATAAATGAACTATAGTGTCCTGATCACACTAGTAAAAAAAAGATATCTGGTGTCTGAATAATCTTTGGTTTGACTGTATGTTGTTGTATTCGATCACTTTCAGACTGTTGTGACTGTTGTGTCAGCTCGTATTACCAATAGCCTGACAGCATGTCTACAAGCGTTGATCTTCCCCATATTCATATGCACAGATGATATGATCTCCAGTGATGCCTGTTTTGCTTTCAGGACTACCATAAGATCATCAAACAGCCGATGGACATGGGCTCAATCAAGAAACGGCTGGAGAATAACTACTATCGCAGCGCCGGCGAATGTCTGCAGGACTTCAATACCATGTTCACCAACTGCTACATTTACAATAAGGTGTGTGTGTGTGTGTGTGTGTGTGTGTGTGTGTTGCAACGGACACATTAGTAGGGTTGGGAATCGAAAATCGATTCCAATTCAGGAATCGAATACTTGTTATAAGATTGAAATTTCGATTCCTCTTATCGATTCCTTTGTGAGCATTTCAATATGACTTTAAACCATTCAGAAAACTGTTGTCTGTGCTTCACGTGTATCAGTATATCGGATCTGTGCTAGGGCTGCACGATATTGGAAAAAAAATTACATTGCGATATTGTTTTCCCTACGATATATATTGCGATATTGCGTGCCATCAATCCAGGCTAAAGTCAATAATTAGCCTACCATTCCATGATATTAATAATTTCACTAAGCAAGCTTCATTACAAGTGACAAAAAGGCCACTTAATATTTTATTCCAAAATTAGAACATATTTCTGTCAGAATTCGAAAAAAATATTTCTGTCAAAAAATCTTATTCTCTCTCTCTCTCTCTCTGTGTGAGAGAGAGAGAAACCTATGTTTTCGGTGCTGATGCAGTGACGCGTTCATGTAAACGGCACTTAAAAGCTGTCACAAAGAACCAGCAAAAGTAATGATTATGAATATGTACAATATTAATGAGACATTTTAATTGTTTATTAATAAACAAGTGTTTTCTGTAAAGATGAAGTTGACGATCTTCGTCTTCGCAGTAGTGATCGCGTGGGAGAGAAATGCAATTTTCATACAGATTACATAGTTTTATTTTGTTTTGAATGGTTCTGTTTAAAAGTAGAGATTTCTGTAGATAATAGATATATTTATATATATTTTTTTTAGGTGTGTGAGGTGAGTAGGCTACCTTATACGCTGAGTTTCGGTTCATGGATTCAGGCGCTGGCACCTCCGTGTCGTGATTTATGTCTGCTATATTTACTTTTTATTTATTAAATCCAGGAAATTGGATAATGAAACACTGATTAAAATTAAGATACAATTAATACAAAACGAAATTCGCTTTGAAGAAAGGCTTTGTGCTTTCTGTTTGAGGTCTCAGTGAAAGTTTTAAAGCAGTCTTTTAGTGCCGCTTTCATAACGGTCGCGTCCGTAATGGAGAAATGTCACGTAACATTGTTTTTTCCTCATAAATGCGAACACGAAAAATAAAATACTTTTTAAAAAAGACAACCATCCACAACTTTATAACACTCCAGCAAAGTACCTCTTTTTGGTCAACATCCTCCTTTTTGTAGACGAAATAGTCCCAAATAGCTGATTTTGACTTTCTTTTTGGTACGAAATCATTTTTATTTTATTTTTTTTTGCGGCGGATCCTCTTCGTCGCCCATTTTTAGCTATAGGATGCCAGTGAATGTTGGCTGTGAGCGGTGAGCTGCGGCACAGCGAACCAATCACTGTGCAAGCACGTGGAACATGCAAGTCACCCCAGCAAAAAGCCATACAACAAACTCGTGTTTACTGTGTGCTACCATTCTCTCAATACACCATGGGTGCTACTACCCTTCACATCGCATGTTCCGGCGATGTGACTATCGCTCATTCGCACATCGCGAAGTCGATGTTAAAACAGAATATCGTTCAGCCCTAATCTGTGCAGCTCTTAAAGGGACAGCACTAATATTCCTGCCGTCTCTGTAATAACACTAATCAAACAACAAAAGACTAAGAGAAAATTCACTCGTTCTTGACTGAATAACTCTCTTGTAACTATATTTTATTTATAAAGTCCAGTATTATTTTACATTTGATTACAGTTTCTGTACCTGAAAATCTTAAAACATTTTATTTCAGCTAATTGTTTTTCTATGGTGTTTTTAAACCACAGGCAAACGTTCCTTGTCTAAGTGTTCTTTAACTTGTTGATTTTGTTAATGATATTCAGCTGCAATTACATTTTTTGCAATTAGACTAAATGTAAATGATATCTAAAAGTTTTTTTTTTCCTTATTGGAATTGAAATTAGGAATCGATAAGCAGAATCGAAATCGTTAAAATTCAAACGATACCCAACGCTAGTCGTTAGGCATTACCTAAAGGCTAGCGGATAGACGTAGTCATTTCAGATAATTTCTCTATTATTAAGCACATAAAACGTGCGTCATTTCATATTTGAAATAAGAGTTTGATGTGCTTTCTAGACGTACTAGAACCTTGCATGTGCTAATATACGTCCACCTACACTACTGTTCAAAAGTTTGGGATCAGTAAAATAAATTAATACTTTTATTCCGCAAGGATGCATTAAATTGATCAAAAGTGACAGAAATTAATAATGTTTCCAATGATTCTATTTTAAATGCTATTAAAATGCTGTTCTTTTGACATTTTTATTGATTTTATGTTTCCACTAAAATCTTAAGCAGCTCAACTGTGTTTAACACTGATAATAATCATAAATGTTTCTTGAGCATCAAATCATCATATTAGAGTGATTTCTGAAGGATCATGTGACACTGAAGACTGGAGTAATGATGCTGAACATTCAGCTTTGATCACAGGAATAAATTAGACTTTACTATATATTCACATAGAAAACTGCTGTTTTACATTATAATAATATTTAGTTTCTACTGTATTTTTAATCAAATAAATGCAGCCTTGGTGTTTTTTCAATAAACATCATCCAACCCCAAACAATTGAACGGTTTGATGTACTAAAGGGAAATTATTTGGAAATGCTTTTGCATTCTATCGCAAAATGTTTGCGTTTTTTCACAAAACTTTTGTGTTTTTTGCAAAAGCATTTCCAAATAATTCCACATTTTTCTCCGTACTATTCACACCTGCATGGTTCTGCCGTCCACATGCATGTGCATATCAACATCTGTCCAGCCACTGATGCCGCTGAATGGTTTCTCAGCCCACAGATGACATTGTGCTGATGGCACAGTCTCTGGAGAAGGTCTTCTTACAGAAGGTTGCCCAAATGCCCCCGGATGAGGTCGAGTTTCTCCCTCCTACTCCAAAAGGGAGAGGAGCTAAAACCATCAAAGGTCGCAGAGGCAGAGGTGAGTTGCACAGTCATGTAATCTGTAGTGCCACATTTGTAGCTTATTCTTGCCAAGAACAGCCCGTTTAGATGATAAAGTCCCCCTGTGGTCAAAACCAGCTTTTAATGTAGTTTATATGTCTATAGCCGCGTTTCCATTACCCTTCAAATTGCGCAAATTGCGAATTGAAAATACCCCCGATGGAAACGCGTCAATTTCGCAAAAACTCCCATTTATCGCAAAAAAGTTTTTCCGCTCGCATGAGGAGGTTTTTTAGGCAATTCGAAAAAGAAATATTTCACAAAACTGCAATGGAAACAGTTTTTGCGCATTTACAGTCACCTGACGTAGATGACGCGGTGTGTTTGGACAGAATACGAGACTGAGATCTTTATTAAATTCATAAAAGACAAAATAATAACAGGAATAATGGATTCTAAACCTCAAATAAATGCCACAATCAAGACCTCGAAGCAGAAATGAGGGAGAAACACCCAGAAACTCCTCATATGTGCCGCTCAAGTATAATAAGGGTCGTTCCTTACCATTAATGATTGGATAACACACATACATCTCCTTCGATTAATAAAAATGGCTAGTGCAGTGGCTGGGATATAGTATATAAACCTTCCAACGTCCGTCGCCATGATTTTTGGAATGATTTTACTTATCACGAGTTTTAGTCGCATAACATCGGTTAATGGAAACTCCGTCATTTCGCAATAGTTTTTTGTTGACATTTAGAAACAATCACCAAAGTTTTGCGCAAATCTGTAATGGAAACGCGCCTTATGTGGTGTTTTTAATGTGCTTTAAGTCAAGCCATGTGTAGATTCATAAGTCGACAGCATTGCTGAGTATTTCCTCCTTAAAACTGCAGTGAACCAAAGACAGTCTCAAAAACACGCTTTGAAATCGCTGGTGTTTCTGACGTCACAAACTACCTTGTAACCAATCAGATCAACGTGTGATCGTCAACCAGTGGATCTCTGAGCTGAGTGAGTGAGTGGAGGCGGGGCTCATTTGCATATTCATAGAACCGCGCATACTAAATGAGGCAGTTTTAAGGGATAAAATGATTGACTACAGGGGGACTTTAAGCAGGTGGTTAGTCTTTCTGTCACTTTGGCAAAACTTTTTAATAACTGCATCTGATCATTATTTCCATCAGGAGGAGGAAGTGTGCTGACGGCTCACCAGGTGCCAGCCGTGTCTCAGTCGGCGTACTCCCCTTCCTCACCCGAGACGCCAGATTCACGGTTCTCCACTCCTCCACAGACCCTGCTGAGCAACACCGGTCCTCCTCCACCACTGATGACCCCTCCACCCACTCAACCCACGGCAAAGGTACACACACACACACACACACACACACACACACACATTCAATTCACATTTATTTGTATAGCACTTTTCACAATACACATCATTTCAAAGCAGCTTCACAGAAAGTGCATGAGTCCACATTACAGAAACAATGAGCTCATTGAAGTAATGAATACTTGTTTGTTAACAAATGATTATGACATTTAGAAAAATGCAGCATTGGTGCGTGTTGATTCAGAGTTTGCGTGATCTGAAGTCTTCGACTGACACTGGGAGTCATCATACCTGTATTATACCCAAGGGCTGGGTATCATTAAGAACATTTCCATACCGATACCATGACTACCAATTTTATGAACAGATAATATTATCGCAGACTTTAACATTAATGTGAAGAGAGGGGAAAAACAAGAAAGCTAAACTTAATGCAGCCAACCTTAAGAATATGTGAATAATATGTATTGTAGGAGCTAAATCTGATATTTTAAGCTACTGAGTTGTTTTGTTCCCGGAGTGATTAGGTTGACTCACTTTCTTGCTTTGGTATTACGTTGTTCATCTCTTCCATTAAAAACGAGAAGACCATTCTTCAATTGCATCATCATACACAGTTTATTGGCTCCACAACAGCACCGTGCACAATGTCCAGAATTGGATTTGTTGTTTACATACGTTTACCGCAGCTTTTGCGGTCAAAACCTTTTTGCCTTTCCGGGGCAACACACCTCGCTACAACATAAGGAAGGCTACATTTATACACTGATATCACAGCGCCACTCAATGGTCAAAATGAGAACACCACATAACCCAAACACATTTTGGCTCCTACATGTATTATTAAGAATAATCACACTTTACAAGATACCTAGTTTAATGGGAGTTAATTCATCCCCACCCCCCCCGTTTAAATTTTTCTGGATGGTAAAATAAAATTGAATTAATCCAAAATCATGTGTAATTAAAGCAGCACTCAGTAGCTTTGGGATTTCTTCGCTGTATTCTCGCTTTTTGCTCGCAGGTTTCTCTCTAGAGCTCCCCCCACAGCTTCGGAATAGATATTTGACAACACTGTTGTAAAAACTCGTTGGTGATTCTCAGACACCAGAGGCTATAGATCAATGACATCAAAGCAGATGGGACATTCTTTAAAACGTCTTCTTCATTCGGGTTCGGACAGCGTGAGGGAGCGCAATAATGACAGCATTTTAGCAGATTTCTTTTGGCCGTAAAGCAATTGTTTACATCGCGAGACCTGATATCACGCGAGACTTCCTGACGCGGCGGCCCGCCGGCTCAAAGTTGCAAGTGCGTATTTTCCGCTCACGGGCACCAGGGGGGTGCGAAACGACCACCATTCAACCCGAAATAAGTAATATAACCATTCCAATGACTCCGAAGCTGTTCAGTTAAGGTAAAAAAAGTTACTTAGTTCACCTTTAATTGCAATGATGAAACTTGTTCAATTTAACAGCAATTTATTAACAGTTTAACAAAAATAACATTCTTAATCGTTTTTTTTCTTTCAAAATTCCGTTTTATTTTGACCCAGTTTTGCTCTTTCCATTTTATTTTGTCTATATTCCTTTTTAATGGTTTGATCGAAAACATATCTAATTAATTGAATTCATAAAAACAACTTAATTTATTAATTTGTATACAAACATGAAATGTGTTTTTTTTTACTCTGTGTTGTGTATCTTCATGTGTATTGCATGTTCTGCGAGGCTATTCGGTCTGTACCTATAAAGTGTCGAACTCGATACCCAGCCCTAATTATACCCGTATGATATTACGCTGTACCCACATTGGACCAGTGGTTTGGAAAACGGATAATGACCATGTTTTGGTCAGGCGCGGGAATTCATTCGGCGACCCTCACTGTGCATTATGGGTATTCTCTAGCCGTTGAGCGTTTATTAGTTGTACACTTGTTATTGCGGTGCATTATGGGATTGAAGCATGCACTTGATAACGTCCACCATAATTTTCACTTTAGCCAGTAGATGGCGGCAGAGGAGCAATTATTGGCTGGTTAGCCATTTCCACTCCTTAATATATATTTTTTTCACATGTTTTACTTTTGGATATACATTTAGACATTATGAAATCACTATTATAAAATATAAACTCATCAATAAATATTTTTTTGTCCGTTTGCACATTATTACACTGAAGTGTGAAGTAGGAAAAGTCATGTGAAAAACAAACTTTTCAAATTGTGACTGAATTTCACATAGAGCAAGAAAAGATTGCTTCTTTTTATAATCATTGAAGCTGTCAGCCAGTTCAGGTCGATACTATAGGAAAAGAGTTTAATGAGAGTTCAATATTTAAAATATTTTTTTTCGTAAATTTTTTTTTTTTGCATGATACTATTTTTTTTTTTCTCTCTCAAATTTTGCAGAAAATCTCCAAAAAATGTAAAGACTAAATACCTTGTAGATGTAGTTCATGCTACTTGTGCACTATATTCCGAGTCTTCACAAGCCATTGGTCTGATGATTCGGTTGTCTTCTGCCATTGCTCTCATTCTCAGCTTCTGATTGGCTCATTTGAAGTATGTAGTTATTACAGCCACTAAAAGCGATGCTTATGTCTGTTGTCTCTGCAGAAGAAGGGCGTGAAGCGTAAAGCCGACACCACCACTCCCACTACTCTCGGCTTCCCCGTGACCTCGACGGCTCGGATGGGAGGAATGGGCAAAGGTCACGGATCAGCCGGAGAGATTCCTCACTCTCTGTCCTCCACGCCTGTGAACTGTTCTCCCAGTACAGGAGTGAGCGAGCCCACGCACCTCCAGCCCGCCTTGGGTCGACCCCTGTCCCGTCGGCCAATCAAACCTCCCCGTAAAGACCTCCCCGAGTCCGTGCGACCCCATCAGCCCTCGCGGCGCGGGAAACTTAGCAAGCAGCTTCGCTACTGTAGCGGCGTCCTTAAAGAACTGCTGTCCAAGAAACATGCGGCGTACGCCTGGCCCTTCTACAAACCCGTGGACACGTCAACACTGGGCCTGCACGACTACAACGACATCATCAAACACCCCATGGACCTCAGCACCATCAAGGTGACATGCATGAACCCCCTTATTTTGACCTTTCTTAGTTGTTTTAATAATCATCTGGGAGCTTTTTACTTGCATTAGGCTGGTATTCATCAAGGTGACATGCTTGAACCACACCTGGCTTCACATACACACAGAACTGGACCAACTTTGTGCTGACTGGATGGCCATGCATTATCAATTCATTTATTTGTCCTATTTGTCATATTGACAATTTAAAAAAAAAAAAAAAAAAAATTTCTTTAAAGCTTTTTACATTACATTAGGCTAGTATTCTTGATGCAAAAGTGGGGTAATACTTTATTTTAGGGTTCAACAAGTTATAATTGATTATGAATATTTGGATTAAGTTAATAGAATTAACTTAATGTAGTAAAATTAATATTACAATCAATTAACCTGTTTGTGCCGTGCCAGTGTTAATTGCTTATTAATTCTAAGAAATGTGCATTTTCATGGCATGGGAAATGTCTTTCTCACTACAGCACTACTCAGAGCCTGTAGACAAAATCTGCATGATTAGGGACTCCAGTATATGAGCTTGAGACACGGACAACTTTACATGTGACATGAACAAGACTTTATTAACTAGACTGAACACTTAAACTACTCTAACATACACATGCATACATGCACAGTAAATCATTTATAGATCAGTTCGTCAATAAATGAATGCAGGAAAGTCTTTAGTTTAAGAGGAAAGTTTAAAGGGGGGGTGAAATGCTCATTTTCACTCAATCTCCTGTTAATCTTGAGTACCTATAGAGTAATATTGCATCCTTCATATCTCCAAAAAGTATTTTGTTTTATTAAATTTTTAACATAAAGATAGGCTGTACCGAGTCTTTCCGGAAAAAACCGAGCGGCTGGGGGCGGGCCGTGTGGGCGAAGCTTAGCTGTGCTAACGCGCCGAGCTAGTGACAACACACAGAGACAATTGTTCAACAAACAGTTTTACTCACCGTCCGGTTCCAACGCACGACCGCGAACCTTTATCATTGTGACTGCTCGATCCTTAAGCATTAGACGATCTGCAAATCCGTAGATCTGGGCTTTGTTTATAAAACAATCATCGTCGAAATGCAGGGAACAAAAGTCTTACACAACTCCGTTTATGCTCAGGAAAACAAACTCCATCCACGGGTTCCTTAACGCCGGGTTCTTTGGGAATCTGTGCAGGGTTGTCTTGCCCTGGCAACCAAAAACACACTTCTTTGGTGACATTGACTTCCCTAAAGCCGAGCAGAGCGCTTTGATGGCGAACTGCTTTCACTCTCTTGCTCTAGTCTACGAGTGCGCGCGCGGCCGCGATCTTACCGGAGAAGTGCCCTTAGGACCCATATAAGGAAATTCCGCCCTATCTTACGTAAGACAGAGCCATACTCGAAAAAAACTTTCCTAAACTTGTGTTGTGACAAACCGGAAGGAGTATTTTTGGAACAAAAATACTCCTTCAAACGTACAACTTAGTTTTTGAAACTTTGTCCATGTTTAGCATGGGAATCCAACTCTTTACCAGTGTAAAAAACTCAGTATGCATGAAATAGCATTTCACCCCCCCTTTAAGGTCTGTTTCTGTCGGCCTAGGTCTTGACCACATGACCACTTTTGCACAGCAGCAAAGCCATCTTATCAGATCTTCCGGTTTCATTCTTTAGAGTTGGCTTTAAAGCGTATTTCTAAACTGAAACACACAGTTCTGTGTCTGATGGTCTCAGTGGTAACGTGTAGCTAACACTCCTCCTGTGTTGTGTGTTCTCAGAGGAAGATGGACGAGCGCGAGTACAGAGACGCCCAGCAGTTCAGCGCTGACGTCAGACTCATGTTCTCCAACTGCTACAAGTACAACCCTCCGGATCATGACGTGGTCAGCATGGCACGCAAACTGCAGGTGCGTAAACTCGACCGCCTCTTCTGTTCTGCTAGAGACCGTATAGAATATTGTCTTTGAACTTCCGTTTTTGCGGTCGCTCTGTATATCTCTATAGCATTCACTGTCCAGGAGTGATTAGCTGATGAAGTGGATTTACTTAAAGGGATACTTCACCTCTGGGAAGATGAATGTGTATTTAAAATAGGTCATTTAAGTAGAAGAAATGTGAAGAAATTTTTTTATTTGGAGCTTTCTAGACTGAGAAAACCCAGAAAATGTATTTTTGGCTTATGTGGATGAAAGACAACAACTCCCAGAATGCACTTGCTTCGCTGCCTTAGGAGGCCACGCCTACCGGTAAGGGAGCGCAGTTGACAACAAACAACAAGACTAGCCTACGTGATGAGTTTGCCAGGGATTTAGAGATCGCCCAAAATGTCCGGGATTCGGCTTTTGCGTTCTACAGTCGCCATTCCTCATGTTTACTGTGGCGAGCAGGACGAGGCTGAGGGCCGCGGGAGAACAATGAGAGGCCGATGGTGTCATTACTGAGACGCGCCGGTCTCGCATCTCTCACGGAGGAGCGGGAATTTTCTTAGCAATGGTAAAACGCACATCAACCGATCACTTGTTTAGCGTTCATGTAAACACTACATTCAGATTCACCAATCGGAATGAATTCAGTTAGACTGAAACAAAAGGTGTGCATGTAAACAATGAATGGCGACCGCAGAAAGCAAAAGCTGAATCCCGGACATTTTGAACGATCTCGACGGCCGGACAAGTCCGGGAAAAGGAGGATGGTAACCCCTACTACTCAGCTTTCTCCACAGAACAAGAGCCTGCTAGCTTAGCTTCCTGTCCTAAGTTGAGACACTCTCACACTGTACCCCTTCTTTTAATGCACCTTAGACACTACACATAACATACAAAAAAAATTTTTTTTTATATATATATATATATATAGGAGAATAGTATAGAAAATAGGGACTGAAGAGATGTGGGGGAGGGTTATCTTATATTATCTTATTATATTATCTTATATTATTATTTTACTATCTAAAAATGTATTTATCTATAGAGAGGGCTGACAATGGTAATTGTTATATAGGAGAAAATATAGAAATAAAAAACAAAAATTGACTAATACAATGTTGGCAGTATGATGGTAGTGAGGAGTGATGGTAATGAAGATGGTAATAAATAATAAATGGTTACTTTGCTTATGCATATACACACACTCACACACACACACACATACACCCACACACACACACCTATACATTTAAACACTTTTATTTCAATTCTGGAATTCAGGAATTACTATATTGTTCGTTACTGCACTATTTTGGTCTGTATGTCTGTCTATAATAAAAAAAAAAAAAAAATAAAAAAAAAAAAAAAGCTTAGCTTCCAAAGAAAGACGGCTGATACTGTGTACACTCTGTGAGTGAGATCCCTCTATGGGCGGGTTGAACACATGCGGGACAGCGCCTCCTACTGGCTGTAGTCTTTAGCCTCTGCCAGAAAATCCTCCGATGACGCAAAATGACGATTTTTGCGTCATCGGAGGATTTTTTCCAGACAAAAAATACATAAATCTCTTGTCTCAGGGGGATATGAGGGTGGAAAGCACGGTAATTCGAAAATACTACAGGTTTTCTACTAATACAAAGCTTAATGCTAAATCCTGAAGTATCCCTTTAATGTAAAGTTAAAAGTTATCATGAGGACTGTAATGTTTAAAGCAGATGTCTTAACAAATGTCAGTCGACCGGGAAGATTTTAAAACGAGCCGTTCATTCATAAATACGCGAGATCGCTGTGAAAATACAGACCGGAAAAGACAAACGACAGCGAGCGCAGCGCTGAGAAGGGGCGGAGCTACAGAAGGGCTATAATAAGGATGTTAAATGCAAAATAATCTTAATGATCCTAAAATATGCTGGTTTTGTGTAAGTTGTTTAGTGGCTTTAAGCTGGACATGTTAGAGAGAGGTTAGTTTGTTTTTGCTGATAACTAAAATGATTTATATATATATATTTTTTTTTTATTTAGTAATTTTTTATTATTATTATTATTATTAGATGTTTTAAATGTATTAATATTACTCAATTAATATTTAAATATTATTTATTTATTTGGAGGAAATAAAGCCTTTCTTTAATTCAGTCTAGTTAAACAGCAATTTAAAAGAACTTTATCATTTAAATAAAATAATTATTTTGTAGTATGTGTTGTTTTAATATTTTATTATTATTAGATGCTGTTTTTATTATTATTTTTAGTATTCATTTTAGTATTTTAGTCATTTTATAATTTAAGTAAAATAATTATTTTGTAGTTTGTATTTATTTTTAATTATTATTAGATGTTGTTTTTATTATTTTTTCATTTTAGTGTTTTTAAATATTCTTATTTTATTGTTTTATTGGAGAAAATAAAGCCTGATATTATTTTGCGTAATATCAGCCTAGTCAAACTGAGAGCGATTTAAATAAAAAAAAGGTTTAAAAGTATAATTTAAATAAAATTATATAATATAACTAAAATAATATACAAAGAATAACTTTATTTAAATTTTTAAATTAGATAATAATAAAACTTTTCTTTTATCACTGACATATATTGTCAATTTCCTAGTTATCAACTTTTGTGTTAAATTATTGCACCTGTTTTTTTTTTTTTTTTTTGTAATTTTTTTATTGCACCTGATTTATTTTTTTTATTTTTTTTTTTATTTTTTTGCTGATTCTATTTTTCCCTCTGTCTTTCCACAGGACGTGTTTGAGTTTCGCTTCGCAAAAATGCCTGACGAGGTTTCGGAGGAAGAGGAATTGTCTCCTATTCCATTGGGACGGAACAGGGGCATGCTGGGAATGCACCACTCCTCCTCTTCATCCTCCTCCTCCTCCTCTTCATCCTCCTCCTCCTCTTCGTCGGAGAGCGAGCCGAGCAGCGACAGTGAGCCGAGCTCGGACAGCGAGGAGGAGCGCGCTCAACGCCTGGCCCAACTACAGGACCAGGTGTGTACTCAGGTACACAGACCTTCCTGTTACACACATCTTCACACATGCACACCAACAGCATCAAGTCAAATGTTACTTTGATAGATGTCTCTGGCAGAGATATACACACACTATTGGTCAAAAGTTTTAGATCGGTAAGATTTTTTAATGTTTTTAAAAGAAGTCTCTTCTGCTCACCAAGGCTGCATTTATCTGATAAAAAAAAAAAAAAAAAAAAAAAAATCACAATTAATTATTGTGAAATATTATGACAATTTAAAATGACTGTTTTCTATGTGAATTTATTCAAAGTGTAAAATAGTGTAATTTATATCCTGTGATCAAAGCTGAATTTTCAGCATCATTACTCCAGTCTTCAGTGTCACATGATCCTTCAGAAATCACTCTAATATGAGGATTTGCTGCTCAGAAAACATTCATTATTATTATCAGTGTTGAAAACAGTTGTGTACAATTTTTTTTTTTTTTAATTCTTTGATGAATAGAAAGTTCAAAAGAACAGCATTTATTTAAAATAGAATATTTTCTAACATTATAAATGTCTTTACTGTCACTTTTGATCAGTTTAACTCGAATGATGAATAAAAGTATTGATTTATTTGATTTCTTTCCCCCAAAAATAAAAATAAAATTCTTACTGACCCCAAACTTTTGAACGGTAGTGTTTAATGTTACAAAAGCTTTAGATTTCAGATAAATGCTGTTCTTTTGAACTTTCTATTCATCATAGCATCATGAAATAAAAATGTAAAAACTGTTTTTAACATTGATAATAATCATAAATGTTTCTTGAGCATCAAATTCTCATATTAGAGTGATTTCTGAAGGATCATGTGACACTGAAGACTGGAGTAATGATGCTGAAAATTCAGCTTTGATCACAGGAATAAATTACACTTTACTGTATATTCACATAGAAAACAGCTGATTTACATTGGAATAATATTTAACAATATTACTGTTTTTGTTTGTATTTTTAATCAAATAAATGCAGCCTTGGTGAGCAGAAGAGACTTCATTTAAAAACATAAAAAAATATATATATATTTAATAAAAATAATAATAATAATATATATATATATATATATATATATATATATATATATATATATATATATATATATATATATATATATATATAAAATCCAACTAAATCTTCCATCACAGCGGGATGGTAACTCTGGTCTTGTGTTTAGCTCAGAGCGGTGCATGAGCAGCTCGCCGCCCTCTCATCTGGCCCGATTGTCAAGCCCAAAAGAAAACGAGAGAAAAAGAAGGACAAGAAGAAGAAAAAGAAGCCGGAGAAGCGCAGAGGAAGTCGGAGTTTGAGTGATGAACGTGATAAAATGCCCAAAAGCAAATCGAGCCGAGCTTCACTGTCATCCACACAGAGCAAGAAAGGCCCGACCAAGAAAAGCAGCAAAAACAAGTGAGTTTCCCCTTTCCTATTCACTGATATGTGATGATACGGATTACTATTATTATGTCCAAATGTGATGTTTTGAACTGTATATTTTAGGGCTGTAATCGCAATAAAAAAATGCATCAATATTTATCATGGGTAGTGATAATATGTATTGTGTATAGTTCACCCAAAATGAAAATTACTGTGTGGGAAAGTTTGCAGAGTTTTAGTGTCAGTACATAAAACTACTATATAATGTTGAATATAATGTAAAATAATGCAATGGGGAAATATTTGTGGGTCCTGATAATGCTAAATGGTCTTATGTTACCAGTAAAAGTGGCCTACGTTATAAATATATCTAGTCAGTGAAAGAGTGCAAGCATATTCGTCTAAAATAATTCAGTATTTTCAGCTTCAGAATCATGAATATTGTTATTCTGGTGTCTCTATTGTCCTGTGCTTTGGGTTTCCAGCAGCAAGTCCAAGACTATTCATTTACACACCTATGTAATACCAAATTTAGCATTTTAATCAACAGTAAAAAACCTTTTATCATTTGTCTTGGAGTATCGCAATTAGGGCTGGGCAAAAAAATCGATTTTTCGATTAATCGTTTTTTAAAATGTGGTCGATTCAAAATCGATTCTCAAACGCCACGAATCGATTTTTTTTCCATATTTATCTATTACCCAAAAGCCAGTATTAGTTTTCCTCCACTGTTCATAGGCTTGCAAACTCCATTTTATAGCTAATGCTGTGAGATTTTATGTTAGTTTTATCCAAATCATAAAATAACCTCAACTAGTGCTGCACGTTTAATCATATCGCAATCGCGTTGTCAAGCAGTTATATGACGCAAAAAAATGCTGCTTTTTTTTTATTTTTTTTTTTTTTAAATAAACCAATTTGGGCTGTTAACGCAATTAACGCAGCATCTGTTCATTTTTGTCATTCTTTGACTAGTGTTAATCCCTCTCTTATTCATGCAAATGTTTTTAAACCATTCATTCGCGACAAGACAAAAAAAGAGCTCGCTGCCTGTGAATGTCCTGACTGTGACACACAGAAAGACTCGCGCAAATATCGTGCGTGCGCACAAGACAGCCCAGAATACAGTTCTCTTTCGCGCTTGAACGAACAATAACACACAATTATGCCAAAATGTCTTTTTGTCGAGTATCTTCATAACATAAGAGCAGTCTTATGATGAACGTGAAGAGTTGTGACTCGTGAGAGAATGAGGCGCATGTGAGATCCGCGTCTCTGTCAGCAGCGGCTGCTCTTAAAGGGACAGTACACAGTAGCCACTAATTGTCTCGGTCGTTAAAGTTAATCAAAGAACAAAGGGAACAGAGAAAAACACTCACTGCTCTTGACTAAAGAACTTTTGTAACTTTAATAAGGATTAGTGTATATATAATTAATAATTAATGCTGCGCAGACTGTTTGATAACTTTATTACATTTCTATTTATGTCCTCCCTGTTAAACAGGAAGGGCACAGGTAAATATGATTCTGTTTTAATGTACACAAGTGTACCTAAAATAAAAAGAGTTTAATATACAGGTTTGTAGCTCTTAATTTCTTTTTATTAATTAACCACTTGTAAACTTATGTTCACTTTTTTTTTTGTATTAAATTAAATTAAATATATATTCATTGAGTCGAAATCGAATTTAGAATCGAAATCGAAAATCGAATCGAGAATCGAAATCGAATCAAATTGAGAGCTTGCGAATCGAAAGCGAATCGATTTGTAACATCTGAATCGATACCCAGCCCTAATCGCAATATCGTATCGTGAGTTCAGTTTCGTGATATGTATCGAATCGTGACTTGAGGGTATCGTTACACCCCTAGTTTATTTGTATCTAATTAATGTGATTTATTTACTCCGACAGGAACACAAAGAAATCCGCCTCATCATCTCGTTTTGCTCCGGCCGCCCCCGTGTGCTTGCCTCACTACGACTCTGAGGAAGAGGAAGACGGTCTTCCCATGAGTTACGATGACAAGCGGCAGCTCAGTCTGGACATCAACAAGCTTCCCGGGGAGAAACTGGGGCGCGTGGTTCACATCATCCAGTCCCGAGAGCCCTCGCTGCGAGACACCAACCCCGAGGAGATCGAGATCGACTTCGAGACGCTGAAGCCGTCCACGCTGCGTGAGCTGGAACGCTACGTCATGACCTGTCTGCGCAAGAAGCCCCGCAAACCGTATGGTGAGCTGAGGTTTGATGATTGTAAGTAAACCTGGATGATCTAGCTTAAAAACATCAACATTTTCTGTCATAATTGAGCTGCACGATTAATCGTTAATAGATCGCGAGAGCAGACGACTCCGTATGCTTTTGAATCGCTCTCGTGGTACTTTGATGTTAAAGACAGCGCCGCTTTAAGTCCAACACACCTATTCATTCGATTGATTTGTTCAAAAATGCAGATTCATCCAGTAATGAAACAAGTGAATTCTTTATGAGCGAGTTATTGAATCATTCATTCAATAGATTTGATTCATTACTGAATGAATCAGAATTTTTGAACCAGTGAAATCTTTATGAGTGAGTGAGTCATTGAATCATTCATTCAGTAGATTTGATTCATTACTGAATTAATCACAATTTTTGAACCAGTGAAATCTTTATGAGTGAGTGAGTCATTGAATCAGTCATTCAATAGATTAATTAAAAAATGCAGATTCATCCAGTAATGAAACAAGTGAAGTCTTTATGAGCGAGTCATTGAATCATTCACTCAGTAGATTTGATTCATTACTGAATGAATCAGCATTTTTGAACCAGTGAAATCTTTATGAGCGAGTGAGTCATTGAATTATTCATTCAATAGATTCATTCAAAAATGCAGATTCA
The DNA here is from genome assembly GCF_949319135.1 of Squalius cephalus. Lineage (NCBI taxonomy): Eukaryota > Metazoa > Chordata > Actinopteri > Cypriniformes > Leuciscidae > Squalius > Squalius cephalus. Next base: position 1,713,225 of record NC_137136.1, read on the forward strand.
TCCAGTAATGAAACAAGTGAAGTCTTTGAGCGAGTCATTGAATCATTCATTCAATAGATTTGATTCATTACTGAATGAATCAGCATTTTTGAACCAGTGAAATCTTTGAGCGAGTGAGTCATTGAATTATTCATTCAATAGATTCATTCAAAAATGCAGATTCATCCAGTAATGAAACAAGTGAAGTCTTTATGAGCGAGTCATTGAATCATTCACTCAGTAGATTTGATTCATTACTGAATGAATCAGAATTTTTGAACCAGTGAAATCTTTATGAGTGAGTGAGTCATTGAATCATTCATTCAGTAGATTTGATTCATTACTGAATTAATCACAATTTTTGAACCAGTGAAATCTTTATGAGTGAGTGAGTCATTGAATCAGTCATTCAATAGATTAATTAAAAAATGCAGATTCATCCAGTAATGAAACAAGTGAAGTCTTTATGAGCGAGTCATTGAATCATTCACTCAGTAGATTTGATTCATTACTGAATGAATCAGCATTTTTGAACCAGTGAAATCTTTATGAGCGAGTGAGTCATTGAATTATTCATTCAATAGATTCATTCAAAAATGCAGATTCATCCAGTAATGAAACAAGTGAAGTCTTTGAGCGAGTCATTGAATCATTCATTCAATAGATTTGTTTCATTACTGAATGAATCAGCATTTTTGAACCAGTGAAATCTTTGAGCGAGTGAGTCATTGAATCAGTCATTCAATAGATTAATTCAAAAATGCAGATTCATCCAGTAATGAAACAAGTGAAGTCTTTATGAGCGAGTCATTGAATCATTCATTCAATAGATTTGATTCATTACTGAATGAATCAGCATTTTTGAACCAGTGAAATCTTTGAGTGAGTGAGTCATTGAATCAGTCATTCAATAGATTAATTCAAAAATGCAGATTCATCCAGTAATGAAACAAGTGAAGTCTTTATGAGCGAGTCATTGAATCATTCATTCAATAGATTTGATTCATTACTGAATGAATCAGCATTTTTGAACCAATGAAATCTTTGAGTGAGTGAGTCACTGAATCATTCATTCAATAGATTAGTTCAAAAATGCAGATTCATCCAGTAATAAAACAAGTGAAGTCTCTGAGTCATTGAATCATCAATTCATTCAAGCATTGATTTAAAAAAAAAAAAAAATCTTACTAAATATTTTCACATTTTCTTCAGCAAATAACATTGTGTCAGAACCATTTTTCTAAATAATTCAAAATAATAAATTTTATAAATATACTGCAGCAATCATTGTTTCAGAAACCTCTAGTAAATTGCGTTATTTTGTCTAGTTGTCTATTCAGAATCGTGGGAATATCGGGATCTCTTATTTTAATTGTGCAGCTCAATATCTCATTTGTTTCACATGCATCATGATTTACACCATTACCCATTTAAACTTGCTGTCAAAATCAGTTCTAATGCATGTTTTAGCTGGGACTATTTGTGGTGCAGCGCATAAAGGGTTACACTTTATTTTCAGGTGTCATTGTTACAGTGTAATTACATATTTAAGTACTGAATAATATTAATAAACAACATGTACTTACTATAGGGTTAGGGTAGGATTAGGATTTGGTTGAGGGTTAGTTGCATGTAATTATGCATAATTTACTGTTATTACCATGGTAAGTACAGTGTGACACTGTAAAATAAAGTGTTACCGCATAAAGTGTAATGTAGATCACCTCCTGTGTGCAGTGGTGAAGAAGGAAGGAGGGAAGAGTCGAGAGGAACTGGCTCTGGAGAAGAAGAGAGAACTGGAGAGGAGATTAATGGACGTGAGCGGACAACTGAACTCTGCCAAGAAACCCCAGAAACCCAAAGGTGTGCAGCGTGTTCTCTAGACCAGCTATTGTGCCTTGGTGTCAGGACTCAATTAGTATGAGTCCGGTGTAAGTGAGGATCAGGCCAGTGTTGCCTTTATGGGATCAGTTTAGTGTGTGTGTGTGTGTGTGTGTGTGTGTGTGTGTGTGTGTGTGTGTGTGTGTGTGTGTGTGTGTGTGTGTGTGTGTGTGTGTGTAGAGCTGTTGTTGAACAAGCAGGTGAAAATGAGCACACAGAGGACGAGATCTTGCACTCAAAAAAACACAATGCCCAAGATGCAATTCAACAGAGAATACATAGTTGCACTAGGAATCAAAATAATTATGCTTTAGTGTTATCAAATCACAACGGTTGCAATTTAATTAATGAAATATATGCACTTGGTTTTTCAGAGTAAATCGCGGCGCTGTGTTCATCTGCACGTGATCATGAGCGGTTCATAAATCTCAGTTTGCAACAAACACTGCTCCAATGAATCCGTCGCTTATAACATGCATTTGGGAACAAAACATGCAGAAAACACTCAACGAAAGAGAAACTTTAAGGTTGTTTTTTTTTTTGCATTTGAAAATGAAATTAAGACCCTAAATACCATAAATATTAGTATTGTCGTTTTAATGCTGTACTATAAAATAAATAATTATTATTACTTAAAAAAATTATCAAAATAAGAAATGTTGCTATTGTAATAGTACAAATAGTTATTAATAAATATTATTATTATAATAGTAAAAAAAAAATTATAAATAAAAATAAAAGTATTTATTAATATGAATAATAATAATATAAAATATTTAGTTTCTTTTTATTACAATAGTAGTATTCCTTATTTTAGATATACACATTAAACTTTTACAGTATTTCTCTCTCAGGTGCAGGCAAACTGTACAAGTTGTATATTGTAAAAATCCTACAAGAATTTTATGTAAAAGTTTGATTTTTAGCCATTTATATATATTTTTTATTTATATTTTATATCTATTGTATTCTAAACTACTATAAACCTATATGGTAATGACTTGGCCTTTTAATAACTAGCTATTTGTTTTTTATTACTTTTCATTGTAAAAACATCTTATATATTTATTTTAAAAATATACTTTGTTTCCAATATTATAAAATAAATTATTATTATTACTAAATACATTATTAAAATAAGAAATATTGCTTTTGTAATAATAAAAATATTTAATAATAAATATTAATATTATTATAATAAACATTTAATAAAAAATAAAAATATTTATTAATATGAAGAAGAATAATAATATAAAATACTTCGATTTTTTTCTACAATAATATTTCTTATTTAAAAATGAAACGTTTTTAGCCATTTCTATATATTTTTATTTATATTCTAAGAATATAAATATTCTTTATTTATATTCTATAGAATATCTATTTATATTCTATTATTTATATCTATTCTAAGCTATTAAAACCTATATGAAAATTATTAATAACAAGCTATTTTTTTTTATTACTTTTCCTTGTAAAAATATACTTTGTTTCCAATATTATAAAATATATTATTATTATTACTAAATACATAAATAAGTAATATAAATATTTAATAATAAATATTATTATAATAAACATTTTATAAAAACATTTCTTATTAATTAGAATAATAATAATATAAAATACTTCGATTTTTTTTTCTGCAATAATATTTCTTATTTAAAAATTAAAAGTTTTTAGCCATTTATTTATATATATATATATATATATATATATATATATATATATATATATATATATATATATATATATATATATATATATATATATATATATATATGTATGTATGTGTGTATATATATATATGTATGTATGTATGTAGGTATGTATGTAGGTATGTAGGTATGTATGTTGGTATGTAGGTATGTATGTTGGTATGTTGGTATGTATGTATGTATGTTGGTATGTTGGTATGTATGTATGTTGGTATGTATGTATGTATGTTGGTATGTATGTATGTATGTGTGTATATATATGTATGTATGTATGTAGGTATGTATGTAGGTATGTAGGTATGTATGTTGGTATGTAGGTATGTATGTTGGTATGTTGGTATGTATGTATGTATGTTGGTATGTTGGTATGTATGTATGTTGGTATGTATGTATGTATGTTGGTATGTATGTATGTATGTTGGTATGTATGTATGTATGTTGGTATGTATGTATGTTGGTATGTATGTATGTATGTTGGTATGTATGTATGTATGTTGGTATGTATGTATGTTGGTATGTTGGTATGTATGTATGTTGGTATGTTGGTATGTATGTATGTTGGTATGTATGTATGTTGGTATGTATGTATGTTGGTATGTATGTATGTATGTTGGTATGTATGTATGTATGTTGGTATGTATGTATGTATGTTGGTATGTATGTATTTTTTCATTTATTTTTTCATTTATTTATACACTTTCATCTATTGTATTCTAAGCCATTATAAACCTATATGAAAATTACTTGGCCTTTAATAACAAGCTATTTGTTTTTAATTACTTTTCCTTGTAAAAATAAACTTTGTTTCCAATATTCACAAGCATGTTGCTACATTTTCCAACCCAAGTCAACAGCAAAACACGTTTCTGCTTGTGTGTGTGTGTGTGTGTTTCAGCGGAGAAGCCCAGCGTTGTGGATCCTCACACAGCGTCGTCACGTCTCAGCGCCAGCAGCTCCAGCTCGGACTCTTCCTCATCCTCATCCTCCTCATCCTCATCCGACTCCAGTGACTCCGACTCCAGGTGAAGAACTGGGGAATTCTGGGAAGCGTTCAGAACCGTGGTCCTCGCGTTGTTTTCCGTGCATCCTGAACCCAGGAACTCTGTGCTTACGTTTACTTCAGTGTAAAAAAAAAACATGTATATATCGTGTAGGATGATTTTTTTTCTTTTATAAAGAAGACTTTTACCAAAAACGCCCATAATGGGAAACTCCGATGAGAGTGTGTGATCATAACTACTTTTCTTAGTTGACGAAACGGCTTGTTGTTTTGTTTTGCTTCCATTTAATTTACATTTATTGCTTCTGTCGGCATTGCTTTAAACATCAGGGCCGGTGTCGGAGCGACCGAAACATGTAAAAGAGGCTCCATCACATGGGCAGAAGTGTTAAGAAAATAAGAGCTACTTTGCATTGGTTTTAAAGAGTTTCGGATTCTGTGCTACGATGCAATGGACTGTTCTGGGGTCTGTATGTACAGTATGATATAATAACTCAAACATTTGCGTACGGTTTGCAGTGCATCGTGCCGTGAGTGAGTGAAACTGCTCTGGTTACATTTCTGATATTGCTTTGATCTGTATGATCTCTTCTTTTACATGATCAGATCAATGTCAAATTACACTTTTTGTCTTAAATTTGTCTGTGAAATTGCATCACTCTCGAAACTAACAGCCATAGCTATGCCTCACTGGACTGCGTTTGTTCTGACAGCTCTAGAGGAAAGCTACTAGATTGAATTCGCTGGTTAAGTTGAATGTTGACTCGAGAGTGGATCTGGTTTGTAGTGGAAAACTAGAAGCAATAGAAACCCTCTTTTAGTTCCTGTATATAGAGTCCATAATCACATGATCCTGGTTCCACTTCTTTCTCCTTTGTGTTTCTTTGCGTTTCTCTAAGATTATTCTTTTTTGAATATATAAGACAACTGGCAGATCATTGTGACGTAATACTCCTTATCTGCTGTATAATTAAGAGTTTATGCACTCCAGATTATACGTTGGTTTTTATTTGGATGGAAATACAAACACAACAAGTGAACTGTGTGAAGTGGTGTTTATTTAATGTTTTATATTGTGTGTGTGTGTGTGTGCGCAGCCTTGCTAAACCGGAAACACTAGTTCTACTGTTGTGGCTGTTATAATGCTGTTTATGAGTAAACTTAAGCAAGGGCATTTTGAGTTTACTGGGATTTTACTGGGTTCCCAAAGTCATGAAAAACTTGAAACATCAGGGAACTTTTTTGGGGAAATTTTTAATGGCAAAACCCCAGTTTATCACTGACAACAGTTCAGAATGCATTGGTCTAGAAGTGTTTTTGTTCATTACACGTATAAATGAATGTCAATCAGTGGAGAAAAAACTGAAAAGGCTCGTACGCACACACACACACACATGCACACACACACACGCACACACAAAATGTCAACATTAAAAATAACCTTTAATATATATAATTTGTAATATGCAAATAACATGCAAAATAGGATTTTACTGTTATGGGATTTTAAAAAGTTGATTCTGGTTTTTTTTATGCTTTAAAATATAATTTTGTAATATGCAAATAACATGAAAAATAGGATGGATTTTATTGGATGTTAAAATTTTGATTCTCATTTTTATGCTTTAAAATATAATTTGTAATATGCAAATAACATGCAAAATAGGATTTTACTGTTATGGGATTTTAAAAAGTTGATTCTGTTTTTTTTATGCTTTAAAATATAATTTCGTAATATGCAAATAACAGGCAAAATAGGATGGATTTTATTGGATGTTAAAATTTTGATTCTCATTTTTATGCTTTAAAATATAATTTGAAATATGCAAATAACATGCGAAATAGGATTTTACTGTTATGGGATTTTAAAAAGTTGATTCTGTTTTTTTATGCTTCAAAATATAATTTCGTAATATGCAAATAACATGCAAAATAGGATGGATTTTATTGGATGTTAAAATTTTGATTCTCATTTTTATGCTTTAAAATATAATTTGTAATATGCAAATAACATGCAAAATAGGATTTTACTGTTATGGGATTTTAAAAAGTTAATTCTGTTTTTTTTATGCTTTAAAATATAATTTCGTAATATGCAAATAACATGCAAAATAGGATGTTACTGTTATGGGATTTTAAAAAGCTGATTCTGTTTTTTATGCTTTAAAATATCATTTTTAATATGCAAAATAAAATGCAAAATCGTCTGCCGCTTTAATGCGCGAGCTCCTTAGAGCAGGGTGGATTCTGATTGGCTGTCAAAGTTTTTATCGTTCATCATCTGGAAAATGAAAAAAAAAAAATTCCAATTATATATTTTTTCTGTGTCGCTATCATATTTATGGTTATATTCTTTTATATTTACAACGATTTTTCGAGCTATATCGTTATCGTCCTTGGTGTGAATTTGCATTAATTTAATTTTATCAGTCAATCATTTAGCCAGTCATTAATGACCTGGAAGTGTTTCTAATATCATAAGCCTGATGCACAATGGCTGTCACAGAATAAAAACAATTCATGCGTCACAAAAGAACTGAAACCTGGCGTGTGGAATTCAGTGCTCTAGTTTCTCTCCGGCACGAGGAACCAGTATTGTGAAGAATGGAGGAAGTGAATGTTTCCAGTAATCTCCTGTCTGTGGCATTCGGCTCTTGACCTCCAAATGCTGCGGATGTTCTTTCTCTTCTACACGTTTGCAGTCTTCTGGAGATTCTCAGGAGCTAAAGGTAATGATTTTATTTTCTTGATAAATGAACATTTGAGTTGGTTCCTGTTGTTTATCATCCCGTGTTTAGACGCTGTTCAAAGGTTTTGGATCGGTACGATTTTTAATGTTTTAAAAAAAAGAAGTCTCGGTAACACTTTATTTTACACTGTCCTTGTTACGTATGTTACATGTACTTACCATAGTAATAACAGTAAATTATGCATAATTACATGCAACCAAACCCTAATCCTACCCTAATCCTATAGTAAGTACATGTAGTTGCTTAATATTACTGAGTACTTAAATATATAATTACGGTACACTGTAACAATGACACCTTAAAATAAAGTGTAACCGAAGTCTCTTCTGCTCATCAAGGCTGCATTTATTTTATTAAAAATACAACAACAAAAAACTAATATTTTTTAAATATTATGACAAAATAATTTTCTATGTGAATATATAGTAAAGTGTAATTTATTCCTGTGATCAAAGCTGAATGTTCAGCATCATTGCTCCAGTCTTCAGTGTCACATGATCCTTCAGAAATCATTCTAATATGATGATCTGATGCTCAAGAAACATTTATGATTATTATCAGTGTTGAAAACAGTTGTGTACAATTTTTTTTCAGGATTCTTTGATGAATAGAAAGTTCTAAAGAACAGCATTTATTTGAAATAGAATATTTTCTAACATTATAAATGTCTTTACTGTCACTTTTGATACATTTAATTAATCCTTGATGAATAAAAGTATTGATTTCTTTTATTTATTTCCCCCCAATTAAAAAAACAATAAAATAAAAATTCTTACTGACCCCAAAGTTTTGACAGGTAATGTATAATATTACAAAAGCTTTATATTTCAGATAAATGCTGTTCTTTTGAACTTTCTATTCATCAAAGAATCCCAAAATACAACATGTAAAATACCTGTTTCAACACTGATAATAATCATAAATGTTTTTGAGCGTCATATTAGAGTGATTTCTGAAGGATCATGTGACACTGAAGACTGGAGTAATGATGCTGAAAATTCAGCTTTGATCACAGGAATAAATTACACTTTACTGTATATTCACATAGAGAACTGTTATTTTAAATTATAATAATATTTCACAATATTACTGTTTTTATTGTATTTTTAATCAAATAAATGCAGCCTTGGTGAGCAGAAGAGACTTCTTTTAAAAGCCCAAACCTCTGACTGGTGGTGTATTATATGATGAACGGAAGGTTTTCCTCCCTCAGGCGATGAGCGTGTAATGCGTCAGCTGACCTACTGCCACATCGAGCTGATGGATGCTGGGTTTGAGCTGGAGTTTGATGGACAGGAGCTCTGGCACGTGGATCCCGCACACTTCACAGCGAGGCAGCGTTTACCGGAGTTCGCGTCGGACTGGAGACTCAACCGTAGTTTACCGTCTGAAGCGCACTTGTCCATCGGCACCTGCTTCTACAACATCCCTCGCTGTGTTGCTGGAGAAGACAACCCTCCTCAATCCATCGGTAATCAGTGTTGAGTGTAACTTCAGTTACAAGTAACTTGAGTTACGTAATCAGAATCAGATTACTTTTTCAATTTACAACAAAATATCCAAAATTCCAAGTTACTTTTTCAAATAAGTAACGCTAGTTAAGTAAGGCTTAAAGGAGAACTCCGGTCAATTTTAACATTGAGCTCATTTTTTTGTACATTTGGAGTGCTGTCAATACAGAGAACAACGACACAAATCAGTGTTGACTACACCGAGTTATCCTCTTTTTAAAATTTGCACCCTGTTGACTTCAATGGGGCAAGTCTTAAACCTGCTTTTAGCCTCTTAACATCCTTGATGTGTCATTACAAGTGCACAGGTCATGTGAGTGATTCCTTCAGAGTTAACACGGGTGAATCTGACTGCAGTAGATGTGAAAGATATGAATAAATGTTTATTCAGCCAGCGCTCATACCTGTATTTACTTCCTGTTTTCGGTCAAAGTCCATAGTAATCGATTGTCGAGTTCACGCACATGATCATAGGTACTAAACCAATGCGCGTGAACTCGACAATCGACTACTGTGGACTTTGACCGAAAACAGGATGTAAATACAGGTATGAGCGCTGGCTAAATAAACTTCATTTTTATTCATATCTTTCACATCTACTGCAGTCAGATTCACCGTGTTCACTCAGAAGGAATCACTCACATGGCTGTGCACTTGTAATGACACATCAAGGATGTTAAGAGGCTAAAAGCAGGTTTAAAACTTGCCCCATTGAAGTCAACAGGGTGCAAATTTTAAAAAGAGGATAACACGGTGTAGGCAACACCGATTTCTGTCGTTGTTCTCTGTATTGACAGCACTCCAAATGTACAAAAAAATGAGCTCAATGTTAAAATTGACCGGAGTTCTCCTTTAATGCCCGACGAGGTGTCCATTAATACCTGACAATGGACACCTCGAAGGGCATTAACCCGCTTATACCATGGTCACTTGCCAAATAACACATTTTTAAAACATTAGTTTATATTTTAATTAGTTTTACAATCGAAATCTAAAGTTTTTACAAACAATAACTTGGTTTCCCTGGTTACGCCTGACGGTTTATTTAGCAAGTCCGATATTTATAGTCCGCTCGATTTATAGTCTGTATAGATACTTTGACTGCCTGTTGCTATGGTTACTCACAGCTGATGTAGCCAGCGCATTTATTTATTTATTAATTTCGAACGGTAAACAGTCAGTTTCACCAGAACTCCTTTACTAGGTGTCCTCTATCACTTTTGTCAAATTATGGATTTATTTGGTAGGTAGGCATGTAATAAGCGGGATAATGTAGAGCGAGGCGGTTGTTATAGTGAATACACCACTTCAGGCGTCAAGCTCCGCTTCGCGTCGGGGTCCTGATCAGCCTGAAGGGGTTGTATTCTATAACACCGCCTCGCTCTACATTAAAGCAAAAATATGTGATTAAAGTAATGAGAATTTGAGAGAGCAAAATATGCTTGTCATGCACTAATAGTGAGCTCTCAGTTTCTTTAAGAGTTTATTTTGATTTTGTGGTGAAAATGCCTCAATTTCTTCCTCAAATTATCACATTGTTCAAATTAATACATTTTTAGCTAACTGTGAATGAGTATATTTCTGAAATACATAACTTAGACAGTCACCTCTGACGCTTTGCGCCCTGCGCTTAGATCGTTAAAAGAGGGCCCTAAATGTTCAAACCAAGGCTCGCCATACCCTGTCTGTCACCAGAACAGCATTCTCTGAGCCAGTGATGCTCACACACACACACACACACACACACACACAGATAGTCATACTGTATGTTATCTGATCTCACAGTTCCTCCGGACACACTGCTGTACCCCGAGAGCGACGTGAAGCTCGGGGTTGAAAACACCCTCATCTGCTCGGTGTCGAACTTCCACCCGCCGCCCGTGAGCATCTCGTGGAGGAGGAACGGGGAGCCGGTGAGCGACTGGGACGTCAGCGAGACGCAGTATTACTCCGACCGGGACTTCAGCTTCCGTGTGTTCTCCTACCTGAGCTTCAGTCCTGAGCGCGGAGACGTTTACAGCTGCAGCGTACGACACCGAGGACTGCAGGAGGAACTCACACGGTTCTGGGGTGAGCTGATCCTCTTCTTCTTCTTGAAGGAATGATTCAATGACTCTCTCATAAAGACTTCACTTGTTTCATTACTGGATGAATCTGCGTTTTTGAATGATTCTCTTGAATGAATGATTCAATGACTCACTCATAAAGACTTCACTTGTTTCATTACTGGATGAATCCATATTTCTGAATAATTCAGTGACTCGCTCATAAAGATTCACTTCTTTCATTACTGGATGAATCAGCGTTTTTGAACGATTCTCTTGAATGAATGATTAAATCTCCTTTGTGACCCTATCAGAAATTTGGTAAAGATTCCCAACCACAAAGAATGTTTGTGTGAATGTTTTCATATTTCTGAGCAGAAAAAAAAACAATAGAATCAAGTCAAAAAATCCCATCAGTTCATCAACAAGAACTAAAAACATGCCAAAACATTAATTATAATTTTTACGTAATTATTATTATGGTAACATTTTACAATAAGGTTTCATTTGTTAATGAACTAACAATAAAAAAAACTTCCACAGCATTTATTAATCTTAAAGTTAATTTCAACACTTACTAATACATTATTAAAATCAAGTTAATCTGTTAATAATATTTAATAGACCTGAGCTGACATGAACTAACAATAAACAGCTGTGTTTTTATCAACAAATGTTTTCAAAGATTAAATAAATACTGTAACTAACAATAAGCAATACATTTGTTAATGTTATTTAATGTATTTTGTTGTTGTTTATTTTTTTAACTAACAGAAAATTATGACCCAAATGGAGGGTAAAAATGTTCACTTGCTGCCTTTTATATTTACATGATAGTTAATGAAAAGTTTTACTATTTATTTATTATTGAATATTAATTCGGTTATTATATATAATTATATTTATATATATTTATTTATATATATTTATTTATTTATATATATATATATATATATATATATATATATATATATATATATATATATATATATATATATATATATATATATATATTTAAATTAAATAAATAATTAAATAAATAATTAAATAAATAATTAAATAAATAATTAAATAAATAATATTTATTTAATTATTTATTTATTTATTTATTTAATTATTTATTTAATTATTTATTTATTTAAATATTTATTTATTTAAATATTTATTTATTTAAATATTTTTTATTTAAATATTTTTTATTTAAATATTTATTTAAATATTTATATATAAAAAAAGATTTTATAGATGCACAATAATGCACAATTTCACACTAGCAAACGAGTACAAGAATGCATGATGTTGTTTATGGATATGCATTGTTTTTATTTCTACCATTCAGTTTTTGAGAAATATCTATGTATACTATATAGATATAGTATATATGTTTTGAAATATTGTGACTGATGTGCTGATGTCTGTGTTGCGCAGAGGTGGAGGAGCCGGAAGACTCTCCGGAGGTCGAGACCGCAGTGCTTGTGGTCGGGATTCTTGTGGGATTTCTGGGATTTGTGGTGGGAATCATTCTAATCGTAATGAGCAAGATGGAGCTTCCGGCTGTATGATCGTTCTCAACATCTGACACAATCAGTTTTAATATGAACAAATGTCACTATTTATTGAATATTTGAGTCTTTTATCATATTGATATATATCGTTTGTATTTGTTTGGATAGCGTTTTTCAGGTCTTGCTGTATATGTAAGAACTACCTTACAAAAGGATGATTTATACTGAGAATAACCTATAAATCGATCAGTTAAAACGCTTTCTTTAAACGTTAAGAGAGAGATAAAAATCTAAAATATTACTTTAAAGATCGCCAGATTTTCATGCAAGACAGTACATCAGGACAACATCTATTTTAACCTAAATTAATGTAATAAAATCTCAAATTCCCTCTTTATTTTTGCTTAATTGTGATCCTCATCTTTATAAATGCTTAATCGAGGGAACATCTCTCTAGTAATTTCCATAACACTTCTCATATCATCAAACATGATCCTCAGACTGACAATCATTTGTTTATTCTGATTTTTAACATGAATAAAAGTAACTATTTATTGAATATTGGAGTCTTTTATCATACTTGTATATTATACCTGTTTGGATGACGTTTCAGGTTGTACTGTATATGTAAGCACTACCTTGCAAAAGAGAATTACCTATAAATTGATCAGTTAAAATGTATTCTTGAAACATTTGGATTAAAAAAAAATATTTTTTCATGCCAGTTTTTCATGCAACACATTACGTCAGGACAACATACATTTTATCCTAAATAAATGTAATAAAATAATTTCAAATTCCCTTCTTATCTTTGCTTAATTGTGCTGGATATTATGATTTTCATCTTCATAAATGCATAATGGAGGGAACGGCCCACTAACTTTCCATAACACTTCTCATATCGTGAAGCATGTGCGAAAGTGCTAATCGCCGAGAGATGACGTTCTGCTGATCGGATTCCTCCTTCAGTTCAGACTGGCGTTCTGAAGTAAGCAGATCGAGGTAATTAATTGATGTGTAGTTTGGCTCTGACAGCCGCAGATAAGCAGGCGTGTGGGGAGAGGAAAGCTTCATTGCATTAATTAAAGAGCGCTGATAATCCGCCTAGACTGTGTTCACGTTCACTGTGATTCCTGCTGCCTTTGAGCGCTAAAACTACAGTTTAACTGGAGATTCGAGTGGGAAAGAGACTCTAGCTTGTGGATATTTGTATTACACACATACGGCAAAAAGTGGCCTACTGTGGAGCTACAATATGTGATGATGGTATCAGATTATGGAAGGCCAAACGGGCCAAAATGTGTGAAACTAACATCTTAAAGGAGAACTCCGGTCAATTTTAACATTGAGCTCATTTTTTTGTAAATTTGGAGTGCTGTCAATACAGAGAACAACGACAAAAATCGGTGTTGCCTACACCGTGTTATCCTCTTTTTAAAATTTGCACCCTGTTGACTTCAATGGGGCAAGTTTTAAACCTGCTTTTAGCCTCTTAACATCCTTGATGTGTCATTACAAGTGCACAGGTCATGTGAGTGATTCCTTTAGAGTGAACGCGGGTGAATCTGACTGCAGTAGATGTGCAAGATAGGGATAAAAATGATATATATTTAGCCAGCGCTCATACCTGTATTTACATCCTGTTTTCGGTCAAAGTCCATAGTAATCAATTGTCGAGTTCACGCACATGATCATGGTACTAAACCAATGCGCGTGAACTCGACAATCGATTACTATGGACTTTGACCGAAAACAGGATGTAAATACAGGTATGTGCGCTTGCTGAAATAACATCACTTTTATTCATATCTTTCACATCTACTGCAGGAATGAAGGAATCACTCACATGACCTGTGCACTTGTAATGACACATCAAGGATGTTAGGAGGCTAAAAGCAGGTTTAAAACTTGCCCCATTGAAGTCAACAGGGTGCAAATTTTAAAAAGAGGATAACTCGGTGTAGGCAACACCGATTTCTGTCGTTGTTCTCTGTATTGACAGCACTCCAAATTTACAAAAAAATGAGCTCAATGTTAAAATTGACCGGAGTTCTCCTTTAAGCAGTGTTAAGGTGAGACACGGCAGGCAAAAACATTGTTTTTTTTTTTACTGGTCAATTTTGAGATTTTGGGCTATTTGTCTTCAATAACATGTCTTCTTTCAGACTTGTAGTGAAAAAAAATCCAAAATACACATTTAGGTCTTTATTTTACTACACTTTGTCTGTTTGCGTCTGTAGATTTCTCATAAATTCAACAAAAGTTGGCGTTGTAAATCCTCGCTCCGCGATCGCTGTCTGCTCCCTGTCATCACACACACCGCTGGAAAGCTCTCTCTCTCCTGTATAATCCTGTCGGATCCAAATATGGTCATTTCCTTTATATCAGCAACCAATCGTGAAAGTAAAAGGGCTGAATGCGCAATCTCATTGGCTGATATAAATCTTTAAAGGCCGTTTTCTCAAAAAGACTTTTCTCTCATTCTCCAAGTCTGAAATCTCCACTTCAGCAGCACCGATATACACCAAACTCTCCAGTCTTGTACCTAGTTATATTATGAAGACATTTACTGAGGGATTTGTAAATATATTATTCCTAGCCTGATTTATATAACATTTTATTCCATAAAACATGGCGAAAATAATTTATTTAAGGCTATTGACAGTATATTCTGATTTACAGGATAACAAAAGTAGATATCCATAAATCCCTCTGTATTTTTTTCCCCATCTAATATGTGAACACAATGAAAAAATCATTTTGAACCTGGCTTTATCCAATACTCAGATATCGTTTTTTTTAAATATATGCAAATTATCACATATTTAATTAGCATATTTTGCATATTTAAACATTAAATTACAGAAAACTTGTAATACATTTTTTTCTGATCTTAATGTAGGTTATCAACTGGGAAAGTTTCATGGTGATATCTCTAGTTAAAAATTTTACCCTATTCACCTGTCTCGCCTTAACACACAACTACGTGTTAAAACAATAGTTTTGACCCTATTGGCCTTCCATACCAGAGGGTTCTGGGAAGTCTGTAGGTCCTTAAAAGCGCTTGAATTAAACATGAACTACATTTAGTTATTAAATGCTAATGTTGCTATTAAAAATGTATAATAAGATATCTAGAATATTATATTAATATACATTTATAACATTATAACATTTATAATTTTGACTTTAATTTCAAAATTCATGCATATTATTCTCTCTATGTTTTAATGGAGTAATGATCCATAAAAAAGGAAAACTAAAACCAGAGTAAAAATAAATATTAAAAGCAGGAATACGAAAGCTGCAAACTGGATAAAATAATATTAAATAAAAGGTGCTGTAAAAAGCCCTTGAATCATGCAGGATATTCCCACACTGTTATTCACACGAGTGCAGACCAAGGTTATTTTCGCAAACGAAAACTGAAACTAAGACTAAAACTATTGGTCAAAAAAACATTTTCGTAAACTGAAATAAAATTAAAAATTCATAATAAATGAAAAACTAAACGAAACTAACAACAGTTACTGAAAAAATAACTGAAATAAAATAAAAATTAGCAAAAATAAATAATCGTTTTCGTATTTAATAAGCTCTTTACTTTGGTGGAAAGTCTGACCTGTGGCTGTATATTGCGCTTCGCACGCGTGAAGTTGCTGAGGCGATTAACCGCTGTCCTGTGACGCGCTCAATGGAGGACCGCGAACACATCGCTAGTCCAGCGGCTGTTCATAAAGGATGCGTCTCTGGCAGTGGAATGGGAAATAATAACTCAAGGTAATGAGACGCAAGTTGAACTTCTTTTAACTTGAGCGAAGCGTTTTTAGAATGTCCTTTCATTTGAGAGCGAGACGCAAAGACAGCAAAACAGCGAGACAGCAAAACAAGTCCGTCAAGCACAAACACCTTTAATGTGGTGATGTCATGCTTTCATGAAGGCTGACAGGTGCTGTTGTTATCTTTGTTTTTACAAAAGATTTTCTGCTAATAATATCCATGTGGAGACATGTCCCGGGACACTACACACACACACACACACACACACACACACACACACACACACACACTCACACTAACCCGACCCCTAAACCGACCCATCACACACACACACACACACACACGCACACACACACACTAACCCGACCCCTAAACCTACCCATCTCTCACACACACACACACACACTAACCCGACCCCTAAACCGACCCATCACACACACACACACACACACACACACACACACACACACTAACCCGACCCCTAAACCGACCCATCACACACACACACTAACCCAACACCTAAACCGACCCATCACACACACACACACACACACACACACTAACCCGACCCATCACACACACACACACACACACACACACACACACACACACACACACACACACACACACACACACACACACACACACACTAACCCGCCCCCTAAAACTACCCATCACACACACACACACACACACACACACACACACACACTAACCCGACCCATCACACACACACACACACACACACACACACACACACACTAACACGACCCCTAAACCGACCCATCACACACACACACACACACACACACACACACACACACACACACACACACACACACACACTAACCCGCCCCCTAAACCTACCCATCACACACACACACACACACACTAACCCGACCCATCACACACACACACACACACACTCTAACACGACCCCTAAACCGACCCATCACACACACACACACACACACACACACACACTAACCCGACCCCTAAACCGACCCATCATACACACACACACACACACACACACACACACACACACACACACACTAACCCGACCCATTACACACACACACACACACACACACACTAACCCGACCCCTAAACCGACCCATCACACACACACACACACACACACACACACACACACACACACACACACACACACTAACCCGACCCATCACACACACACACACACACACACACACACTCTAACACGACCCCTAACCCGACCCATTACACACACACACACTAACCCGACCCCTAAACCGACCCATCACACACACACACACACACACACACACACACACACACACACTAACCCGACCCCTAAACCGACCCATCACACACACACACACACACACTAACCCGACCCCTAAACCGACCCATCACACACACACACACTGAACCGACCCATCACACACACACACACACTGAACCGACCCAACACACACAACATTCTGCATTTTTACATTTTCAAAAAATCTTATTCTGTGTGATTTATAAGCTTGTTTCCTCAATTTAGGCCCACAGTGACACGAGTCCCCATGAGTGTGTGTGCATTCAGGTTTAAGTGGATAGAAAAACATGTACACACACACACACACACACACACACACACACACACACACACACACACACACACTCACACACTGCATAGATACTTCATTATGTAATCACACTGGCTTCACAGCAGTTGTCAGATTAATTGAGCTGTTTTGTTGTTGTTGCACCAGTGTCACTCTTCTACATTGTACAGCTGATAAAAAGTAAACTATGTTTAACAAGATTTCATCTTTAATATGAATTAGTTTGTCTGAATTTTTCATCGTTTTTTTCTTGTATACTTTTAAGTTCCATTTATTTGGTGCTTTGTTCAATCTCAAACCATTATTATATATTTATTATTAAGATGTCTGCACAAGAGTTAACTGTAATCTGGGCAAACATTAAACTTTGCTGAAATTATGCATCTCGACTTAGGTGTTCTGTTTGCTCTGCTAAACTATAATACTAAAACTAAATAAAATAAAAACTAACTAGAAATGTGTTTGCAAAATAAAAACTAAACTAAACTAACAAAACCACTAATGAAACTAAGTAAAACTAAACTTAAATTTAAAACAAAATTGAAAACGATATTAAAATAAAAACTAATTTAAAAAAGCAAAACTATAATAACCTTGGTGCAGACACACACGAGCGCAGACACACAGGTGCAGACACACACACACACACACACACACACACACACACACACACACACACACACACACACACACACACACACACACACACACACAGGTGCAAACACACACACGAGCGCAGACACACTCGAGCCACTAGATGGCACTGTGTTCCTTCAGACTGTTTTACATGCTTGTTTGTTGCTTGATTGTTGCTTGATTTTACTTCACAATTGCTTTTGTTTTCCCCCTCAAAACTAAATCCTCAAACGCGTCCTGCTTTAAGACTGCGCAGATAATGATGCTCTCTATACATTATTCATCGTCCTCGTCTCTCTTCTTCATCACTGAAGTGTCATTAGCGTGCTCTGGGATATTGATTTCATGCGAGGGTCCGTGTGTTTGAAGACTGTCTGTGTCTGATCTTCAGCAGATTTACTGATGATGATCCTGAGCTGGACTGAGGCAATGCGGACCAGACACTAGCATCCATATCCATGTGTTGCACATTAGTGTGTTGCTCAGAATGAAATATTGCTGAATACTGCACTATATAATGCATACACATTTTTTTTTTTTTTTAAACAGCATTTTTACTTTATGTTGTGAACAGAAGTATGCATCATTATTGTTGCATTTTCAATGTCTATACTTTCCTATAGTACATACTTATAGTGCATACTAAGTGTAAATGTTGCTAGTTTCATTCTGACTGCTGACATCAAGCTCATTTCAACCTAAAATTACATTTTGCATGAAGAAAACAAAGTATATTTTTAGGACATTAAGGTTTATTTATTTATTTGCAACAGTATTTTGACAACAATTAAGCACATTTCCATTCCCTTAACGTGTTTTCCTCAAAGATGGTTCTCATTACTGTCATATACAATTGAGGTAAATGCACTTAATTGTCATGAAAGATGCTAAAAAAATAATTTTTAATGATCCCGAACACAAGGTTTAGTGCAAATAAATGTGTCGATGGTCCACCTTAGACATTCTAAGTAACTTTGCATGTCAACAATCAGTCATTAGCAAGCGAGACAGCAAATCAAAACTCCAAAACAAATCAAATATAAATCATATTTATTATATTATATTATACAAATTGTACAGATGATGACATTATCATGTTGCTTGTCCATCCAAACGATGGAAAACACTGATCGATGTTCACGATGGCACAACAGCGGCTGACAATCATAGAAGCGACCAGCGAATATAGAGGCAGAAATGGCGAAACACACACACACACGCTTCACACACGTGTCTGAGGGCAGAAATGGCGAAACACACACACGTGTCTGAGCGCAGAAATGCAGCATATTCGACTCTTATCTTCTGAAAAGCTAGAAAACCAAAGGAAGTGGAATGAAAACCTGTTATATAACTGATGAACTGACACGTTTCTTATGGGGTAAATATTGCTCGGCATCACTTTCGCTGATCCGGCCTCAGAATTTCTTCCACATCCTTGTTCTCCTCTAATAGCGTGTTTTATCGCGACCTTTGACCCCGCAGGCCTATAGACCGGATTTATAACCTCGCTGATGTCATGCCCTGCTATGTGTGTGCTTGAATCTGCGAGGGAGAGAAACAGTGGGCCGTTAATGTCACTTCTACACGCTAACCATCCATCACTGCCAGCACATATAGTGTCGACAAATGAATTATTTGAACATTCAGATGTGTGTAGCGGCTGTGTGTATTTGTTTAACAGGGTTTGAGGGTGAAACAAAAGCTGTGTTTGATATATATTTTTTGCAATATGCACTAATTTGTCTGCATGTACACATATTTACACTATCGTTCAAAAGTTTGAGGTCAGGAAAAGTCTCTTGTGCTGCATTTATTTGATCGAAATACAGTAAAAATTGTGCAATATTATTAGAATTTAAAATAGCTGTTTTCTATGTGAATATATAGTAAAGTGTAATTTATTCCTGTGATCAAAGCTGAATTTTCAGCATCATTACTCCAGTCTTCAGTGTCACATGATCCTTCAGAAATCACTCTAATATGAGGATTTGATGCTCAAGAAACATTTATGATTATTATTATCAGCGTCATCCATTTTTCAGGATTCTTTGATGAATAGAAAGTTCAAAAGACAGCTTTTAGTTAAATTGATTTTTTTTGTAACATAATAAATGTATGTTTTTAAAATAAAACAACCTTTATGATCTAAATCTTTTGAACGGTCGTGTACACAATGTATATTTATAACTAGATGTCTTAAATTTGTTATTTTTGCGTTTATAAAAGCGGTAATCCACTCAAGGCCGTGTGTAACAGATCTTTACCTGTGTTGAGCTTTATTTTATGCAAATTTAAAATAGTAGTAACACTTTATTTCGATGGTCCACTTTAGACATTCTACTGACTATAACCTGTCAACTATCAGTCATTAGAGTATTAGTCGACTTAATATCTTTATTTTGATGCTCCTAAACAGATATTTACTGACTATAAAAAACTTTACAACTAGCCTACATGTCAACTTATTCTACTAACCCAAACTCTAACAGTCTACTAATACTCTAATGAGAGCTATAGTTGATATGGAAGCTTGTTTCTGCCACAGAATAAAAAATAAAGAAGGTAATTGTGACTTTTTATCTCAGAATTGCATGATATAAAGTCACAATTGCGTGATATAAAGTCAGAATTGACTTTATATCATGCAATTCTGAGAAATAAAGTCTGAATTTTGAGATGTAAACTTGCAATTGTGAGATAAAAAGTCGCAATTATCTTTTAAAATGTTTTATTCTGTGGCGGAAACAAGCTTTCATAAGTTGACAAGTTGGTGCAAAGTTCCTCATAGTTAGTAAAATGTCTGAAGTGGACTAAATGGTAAATGGACTGCATTTATATAGCGCTTTCACAGACCTATGGCCACCAAAGCGCTGTACATATAGCCTCACATTCACCCATTCACTCTCTCATTCATACACCGTTTGACTATTACAGTAAAGTCCTGAACGGTGTGTGGCAGAGACAGTCTGCAGGTCTGTCCCGAACTCAGTCGAGGATCTAAATCTAGATAGTGGAGCGCACAAGCCAAGCTTATCAGAACAGATGCTGACAGTACGCATACTAGCAGAAGTACAGTACGCATACTGTAACATAATTACAGTCTGTCAGAGTTAAGCAGGATCTGCACACACAGATGTCCACAGGAACGGGAACGCCCGGCATTCACAAACTCTTCCTTTATTCATTAAAAAATGTAATGTTTTATTTTGATAGAACTCTCAGCTCTGCTTTAACACATTTCACCATGTTTTAATTTCTGTGGATTTTACCACCTCAAAACGTCAAAAAGATTCCACATTGGCCTTGTGATATGCAGAAAAATATGTCTGTGTGAGATTCAACACACTCGTAAAAAAAGGCTCTATATTGAACTCTAGGGTTCTTGACTTGTTGAAATATCTTAAATTATTGCATTACGCATTACATTTATGTATGTTTACGAAATTAAAAATAAATTGATTTAATGACGGAACCCTTTAAGCTTCTACACACTAAAAAATGCTGGGTTGTTTCAACCCATGTTTGGGTCAAATATGGACAAACCCGACAATTGGTTTACACTTTTTAATTAAATTGTGACCCTGGACCACAAAACCGCCTTATGGGTAATTTTTTTTTTTAATTGAGGTTTATACATAATCTGAAAGCTGAATAAATAAGCTTTCCATTGGTTTGTTAGGATACAACTATTGTAAATCTGGAATCTGAGGGTGCAAAAAAATCAAAACATTGAGAAAATCTCCTTTAAAGTTGTTCATTTATGTTGGCGATTGTGCTGCACTCACTCACAGAAATACATGTTTTATATATTTACGGTAGGAAATTTACTAAATATCTTCATGGAACATGATCTTTACTAAATATCCTCATGATTTTTGGCATAAAAGAAAAATCAATCATTTTGTCTTTTTGACTATTTTTATCCATTGCCACAAATATACCTGTGCGACATGTGACTGGTTTTGTGATCCAGGGTCACAATTTTGAAACCCAACGGTTGGGTTAGTCCGTATTTGACCCAAACATGGGTTGAAACAACCTAGCATTTGTTAGAGCGATGTATACAGAGCCTTTTCTTCTGAGTGCATGTGTTGAAAATGTCTTTGTCTCGGCTGAATGTGTCTGATGTATTAAAAGAATAAACAAGGCCTTTCCCCTCCAGCTCCAGTCGAACAACAGCGCTGTGACAAAAGCACAATTATAATGACAGTGTGTCAGAAGCCGCTCTGAAAACAAGACATGCAAGGAAACCAAGTGAACGTCTTTAAAGCGCATATGATCATGAGGAACGTCGAGTTTGAGATGTTTCTCCCAGCAGGAGGACGGAGCGGAAAAGCCATTATGATTTTAAACGTGAGCCCGCTGGCCATAAGAGCTAATGCAGAACCACACACACACACACACACACACTGGAAAAACCCTGACACTGCCAAACCAGATTATAAATACAACCAGACGCCAACACAACAATGCTGACTTCATGGAAAACACATATAGGCTACAGCTCAGGTGAGGTGGACTGTGTTAACATAAAATCAAAATGACTGAGATATCAAAACTGACTATTCTTCATTTTAAATGGAATATTAATTAATAGCCTAGAATTTTTCTTTTCTGTGCACATTATTATTTAGTTAAATTCATGTAATCTTGAATCAGAATAACTTCCCCTCCTCTCTCTTCTCTGATGATGAGGGCGGAGCTATAACCTGTCACTCACATGAGATCAGCCAATAGCAAACCACAACCATCCAATCAATTCCCCACAGACACAATCAAGCCCCGCCCACATTTGCTCTCGTTCCAGAAGCGTTTCACTCGCTACGACACAATAGCGTTTGATGCCGACTGTAATGCACATTATCTGATGTACAGGCTAACATTTGATAACCAGAAAGTGGTTTAGAACTTTTTGAATGTGTGCTTGCACTCTTATTATTTTCAAGTAATAGAATTACTATTCTACTATTCGCCACAGAATGTAAAGAAAAGAAAAGGTAATTGTGACTTTTTTCCCTCACAATTGTGTTTACATTGTGTGATATAAAGTCATAATTGCATGTTATAAAGTCAGAATTATGAGAAATAAACTCGCAATTCTGACTCTTTTTTTCTCGCAATTGCGACTTTATATCTTGAAATTTTTGCATTCAGAGTTTATTTAAACTTGCAATTGTAAGATAAAAAGTTGCAATAAAAAGATAAGTTTATTTCTCACAATTCTGACTTTTTTCTCGCAATTGAGGCTTTATACCTTATACAATTCTGACTTCATAACACGCAATTGCGAGATATAAAGTCAGAATTGCGAGATATAAAGTCAGAATTGCGAGATATAAAGTCAGAATTGTGAGATATAAAGTCAGAATTGCGAGATAAAAAGTCAGAATTGCGAGATATAAAGTCAGAATTGCGAGATATAAAGTCAGAATTGCGAGATATAAAGTCAGAATTGCGAGATATAAAGTCAGAATTGCGAGATAAAAAGTCAGAATTGCGAGATATAAAGTCAGAATTGCGAGATAAAAAGTCAGAATTGCGAGATATAAAGTCAGAATTGCGTGATAAAAAGTCCGAATTGCGAGATATAGTCAGAATTGCTTGATATAAAGTCAGAATTGCAAGATATAAAGTCAGAATTGCGAGATATAAAGTCAGAATTGTGAGATATAAAGTCAGAATTGCAAGATAAAAAGTCAGAATTGCGAGATATAAAGTCAGAATTGCGAGATATAAAGTCAGAATTGCGAGATAAAAAGTCAGAATTGCGAGATATAGTCAGAATTGCTTGATATAAAGTCAGAATTGCAAGATATAAAGTCAGAATTGCGAGATATAAAGTCAGAATTGCGAGATATAAAGTCAGAATTGCGAGTTTATTTAAACTCGCAATTGTGAGATAAAAAGTCGCAATTATCTTTCCATAGAATTGTAATTTCAGGAGGAATCCACGCGATCAAGAATTTCACACGAGAGCGAATGATTTTGCGTTGACCAACAGAAAGCTGATTGGTTTTAAAGAGACTTCTGGGTGAGATAATCGGATGAATATAATAAGCAATGAATATTTTTTCTTTAACACACAGCCTTTTTGTTCGTGTTTAATAATGAAAACCCAAAACCGCGAGTCAGACAGGATAATGCGTTCCGTCTGAACCCATATGTGATTGAGTTGGATTATGGGATGTGATTTCTGCTATGTTCACCTCATTAATAAAAGCCGTCGTCCTGCTTTTCTGTTGCTCACTTTAAATCTGAAACATCCCAGATGATCAGGCTAATAACATCATTGTCATGAAATAACCCCTCTATCCTGCATCACAACCTTCTGTTATGGATTATCTCCACGTATATCCACTTATTTTCTCATGCAAATTGAAAATTGACGGCGGTCTGAAACACTGTGAAGTTTCACTCATGGATTTTCGCCCCCATGCAATTTTCATTATAGAAACTGTCAGTATCTTTATGAATTCTGTGCAATGTTTTAACCATTTCTTGTTTCATTCTGATCAATGCACACGTGCCACATCGCGCTCTTGCTATTTTAAGCAGGCCTATGGTTCATGTTGATGAATTAGTACAGAAAATAAAATAAAATCAGTGTCAGTTTTAAAACATGGACTGGATCAGGATCAGGGGTCAGAATGAACATCATGAGGTGAACATTAGCAAGTGTCAGTGAGTTAATGTGCGTATAAACACACCTTCTGCTGTTTCTAACACAAGGAAAAGCTGCTTAAACTAAAGCAGGGAAAAATCTAAATCACTTGTGATGCTTCATTGCTTTCAGAGAAATACTGAAAACATTTGCTATAGCAGCTTGTCTCAGTGTAGAAGTGAAGTGAAGCCCAACTGGACCGAAACTCGAGCTTGTTATACCATCTGCCTCTTTTAAAAGGATTAATTCACCCTAAACGATGATGATTCTGTCATCATTTAATCACCATTTGTTGCACAGACATTCAGTGGATGATTTATTAATTTATCTTGTGGCTAAGAAAACAATGCAATATTCTAATAAGCATAAAAATATAGTGTACGCACAAATACAGGGTAAAATAATATATTTATGTGATGAGCTGGATTATGGCCACATAAGAAAAAAATTCATATTTTATGTCAGATTTTTTCCCCTCATAATTATGACTTAGTACAGTCAAAAAAAAAAAAAAAAAAAAAAAAAATGGTTAAGTCCTTTTTTTTAAAGATTTACGAATTTTAATTGTATAGTAAAATTCCATCAAATTGAATTGAACCATTCTTACATATTATTCATCGAATTTAAAATTACAAAAAAAAAAAAAACCTAAGGCAAATAAAACATTTTGTTTAAATATTAATGGAATAAAAGAATAGACCATTTAGTTTATGTGATTCGTATTCATACATTTAAACATATTTTCATTTTTTTATTTTTTATGAATACGAATCACATAAACAAAATGACCAATTCTTTAATTCCATTAAGATTTACACAAAATGCTCTAGTTGTTTTACTAGTTCCTAATTAATGCATATTAATTCCTAATATGTAAATGTAAGGAGTATTCAATTCAAGTTGATGTAATTTTACTATACAATTAAGATTTGTAAATCTTGTGTTCGTGCATGTGATAATTTCAACATTTTATCTCAAAACTATAACTTAGTATGTCAGTTTCTCATAATTATAGGTTTGGAACAACATGAGTGTGAATAAATGATGACAGATTTTTCATTTCTGCGTTTTGAACTTATTCCTTTAAGCCAGAAAGTTAACAAACAAACTTACAAAAAGCCCCCAACAAACTTTAACAGCAATATTCCCAGTAAGCTTCTCTTAAAATGTAGAGAATCTGACCTTTTTTGTTTTGGACGGTGACATGAAATATTAATATAAATGTAAACAAAAACATACACAAACAAATGCACCATATACATCACAATAGATTGCTTCTCGCAACTGTATCCTCGAGTCCCTCTGGGCTCATCGACTAAATATTAATGTGGTTTTCCCATCCAGTGCATTTACCGATAGCAATCTCTTCCCATCTGTGCTCCCTCTTCCAGGATCCCGGAGTCCTTCGGCTCGTGTAAAGATGCTATCGCCCGAGTTAAACGTTCAGTATTGGTCAAGAGGTGTTTGCGTGACAGTCTGAAACTGTAAGCTTCACCACGACAACAGTAGTTTTGTCTCTGTCTTGGGTATCTAAACATTATTAAAACAAGATATTATGACGTTTATGCATTGGCAAGTAAAATTATTAATGCTAGGCAGTGGGTAACGATTAATCGCATCCAAAATATAAGTTTGTGTCTGCATAATATATGTGTATAATATGTATTTTGTATATATAAACACACACACACACACACGCATGTATATATTTAAGAAAAATGTGTTATTTATATATCAAATATTTATATTTATATATAATATAAATTATGTATGAATTTATATACATGCAAATATTTCTGAAATATATACATGCATGTGTGTGTATTTATATATACAAAATAATTATACAGTACACACGTATATTATGCAAACACAAATGGATGTGATTAATCGCTTGTTGTCCAGCCCTAAAAATGATATGATCGATAAGTTATGATAACATATGTTTTTACATTGCTTTAACTCATTTTTTTACATTTTCAATGTAATTTAAGTTGAAATGACTTAAACATCCAAGTTGAGTGTACTTAAAAAATTTAAGGCGGCAACGTTATAATCCCTTGTGAATTGATCTTGTTTTAGGGATGTTTAGATACTGGACAAGACAAAATATTGAGAGATTTTGTTTTTTTTTGCAAGGTATATAGCATTTTAACATTCATAAAGGCCCACTTCCATTGGCCAGGTGTGTTGAGCGCATCCTCAATCCTGATTGGCTGAGCCGTCTTCCTGTTTGTCCACTTCCTCTTCCTGTCGTCCCGTGTCTTTATCCGACCCCATTTCAGCTTCAGTTTTCACACTACTCTCGTTTACCTTCTCCTCAGCGTTTCCATCTCTTTCGCTACTTCCTGCTTCCTGTTTATCCCCGCCAGCTGTGACATCACTTCCTGTCGCCTCTGTCTCATTCCCTTCCTCTCCCGGTTCTCTCTGCACTTCAGCCTCATTATTCAGGTTTTCCCCCCGTCGCTCGTTCACGCTTGTATTCGTGTCTTCTGCGCTCTTCTCGGCTCCGTCGCTGCTCTTTTGATCACTTGTCTCTTTCTCTTTCTTCTTCTTGTTCTTTGGTGCGTCTTTGACGGAGTTCTTGTTGGACTTGTTCCGTGCTTTAAAGATGACTTTCTGAAATAGACAATGTCGACGGAGAGTTTTAAAACTTTTTTTTAATAAAAAGATAATGAGATAGACCTAAAATACAGATACATATTTTTCACGAATTGCCTCTTTAAAAAGTGTGCTTGGTTATAATGCTTTACCATTAGGCTATTTTATCATCATTTTATGAATCACTGCTTCCATGATCAATAAAAAAGTACAATTTATGTACACTCTTTTTATCAAAATTCTGATTGCCTATTTTTTGTAGATTTTTTTTTTACATTTATTTAAATGTATTAATTATTTTATAATTCATTAAAAAAAAACACTGCGAAATATAATATATCTACTTTTTTATACATTTATAAAATGAAATCATACATTTTATTTTTTATATACCACAATATATATATATATATATATATATATATATATATATATATATATATATACACACACACACACACACACACACATATATACATATACATATACACATACACACACACACACACATATATGTATATATATATATATATACATATATATGTATATATATATGGGTGTATATATATATATATAGCATTATGTTGTGTTTTCATTTTTTACAATTATTTACATTTTATTTTTATTGGTGAGTTTAGTTATTTAGCAGTAAAAATGAAATCATGAATTATACATACTGTATATTTCATTTCATTTTGCTAAATTCATTTTAAATTAAAATTGAAATTCTTATAAACACACACACACACACACACACACACACATACATATATTGTGTGTTTGTGTTATGTATGAACCCACTGGGGAAAATAATTTCCTCTCTGAGGGCAATCATTTATCTTAGTTATTATTTATTTAAATTAAAATTATCTACCTGTAGCCTAAATTATCTTAAAAATCAAAGAAATAACAGTCCATTACAATGTACAAACCATTCAGCCTACTAACCAGACTAAAAGCACTGCAAAAATATTCCAGTAACATTAATTCTCAAGTTCCCAGGCCTGAGGTGATTTTTACTGTAATCGATAACCGAGACGCAAGATGGCGCTAGTTGCATCACGTGTGTATGTAAGAGAGTGAGGCGCGCGAAAGACGCAAAAGTGGCGCCAATTTCAGTTAGCCGGGAGAGCAGATGACGGCGTTGCTATGGACACAAATATATGAGGCCGTTGGATGCCGCGATTGATTAATCAAACGTCAAGTCCAGAGAGCCGTGAAATAAATAATTACACGTCGCGTTTTGCTGTGTCGGAAACTGTCTGAAACCAGATTAGTCAACAGGTGCGTGCTTCATATAATAACACTGTTTGAAAAACCGGACATCAACAGTGACAGAACTTTGGTCACGCCACCCGTGAATGAGTCGATTCTGGACCCGCCATCGACTGTATGGTGTGAAGTAAGTGTCAAAAATCCTTTCATGCTCCACCATAACCTCTCTCTCGGTATATACTGTGTGAGTGTATGATAATAGATGGCAAAAACTCCATTCATTTTCTCTATAGGGAATTTTCTTTGTTTTTTCAACAATAACTTATAAACCGTTAAAGTCAGCCCTACTGTGAGCAACGAGGTTGTTAATCAATGGTTATTGCTTTTGTTGAAGCCGTCAGCCCGCATGTTTTCACCTTAGTTTTATAGTAAACAGCGGAATTTGTGGTGAAAAACTACATTACCCATAATGCTGTACAGAAAATTCCACCAATCAGAGAGCCGAAACAAGCAAAACATGCCAAAAGAGCTATTTAGCTCCGCCCACTCCCATGAAGCACTGACGGAATCAAGTCGATATTCCTTCGCTCTCAAACTATATTTCAATGCATATTTTGCAATACATTTAAAAATACATTATGTATATATAATCAACATTTTTTAAATGCATAGTTTGACATTTCTCTAACATTTTTAACTCGATTATACTGTTCGCAATGCTTCGTGGGATTGTAGTTCTTTCCCTCTCTGAAGCCACGAAATACAGTCTTTGTATTTTTGTCTGATTTTCAAATACTTTTTTGCGTCAAATCAAAGTTTGTAATGTTGTGATTCTCCTCATTGCTTTGGTTCATGGCCTAAAATGCTTTAACGAAGACTTTTTTTGCAATCCCTATGGGAGAAATGAGTGGAAAAAATACTTCCTGAACCAACACCGTTGAAAAATGCTGTGATTGGCTGTCGTCCAGCGGTCTCCACCCCTGATTTGCATAAAGTATTTCTTAATGTTTTGATGCTCTCACCATTCGCTCCGCTGTCAATCTCGGCAACCCTTTAGTTTTTAAGCCCATATCCTTCAAGTATAGTAAACCACAGATCATTGTGATTTATAAAAGTGTTCAAAACATGATTATTGCTGTCTTGCACTTATGAATACGCTGAATGTTAAACCGGTATCTGTGGATTCCTCAGTGAGATGCATCATGGGACCCGAAGCTCTTGCATGCCACGTGACATTTTTGTTT
This sequence comes from Squalius cephalus, assembly GCF_949319135.1. Lineage (NCBI taxonomy): Eukaryota > Metazoa > Chordata > Actinopteri > Cypriniformes > Leuciscidae > Squalius > Squalius cephalus. The sequence goes on from NC_137136.1 coordinate 1,743,349, forward strand.
TTGGAAAAAGTTGATTTAGATCCTCGTCTTCAGTTTGTTATGGTTGTGAATATGAATTGAACTGCGTGTAAAACTGACAAGCTTAGCACAGCTCGTCTGCATTGGCCCTTTCTTCCAAAAAAAAAATAAACATGTAAAAAGACAACACTGCCATGTAAATAAATATCTTCAGGCAAACCACACACGCAGTAACACCCACTACACACACACTCGCTCTGGTGTTCTTTGAAGTGGCATGGAGTTAAATCTCTGTTTAAATTATGCATTATTTTGTTCAAGCGTCTTGTGCTTTTTTGCCCCATTTTATGTGGTGATTTAATGAAATGCCTGAACGCTGTAAAAACACTGCGAACACACACTATATGTGCAAGTTTCAGCCGGGCAGCAGAGATTCTGAAAGTGTGTGTGAGGAGGACTATCATATTAACTGTGTGTGTGTGTGTGTGTGTGTGTGTGTGTGTGTGTGAGAGTGTATGTTTGTGTGAGAGAGTGTGTGAGTGAGTGTGTGTGTGTGTGTGTGAGTGTGTGTTTAAGAGTGTGTGAGTGAGTGTGTGAGAGTGAGTGTGTGTGTGAGGTGAGTGAGTGTGAGTGAGTGATTGTGTGTGAGTGTGTGTGTGTTTGAGAGAGTGTTTGTTTGAATGTGTGTGTGTGACTGTGAGTGTTTGACAGAGTGTGTGTGTGTGTGTGTGTGTGTTTGAGAGAGAGTGTGTGTGTTTGACTTTGAGAGAGTGTGTGTGTGTGTGTGTGTTTAAGAGAGAGAGTGTGTGTGTGTGTCTGTCTGTCTGTGAGTGAGTGTGTGTGTGTGTGTGTGTGTGTGTGTGTGTGTGTGTGTGTGTGTGTGAGTGAGTGTTTGTGTTTGAGAGAGAGTGTGTGTGTTTGTTTGAGAGAGAGTGTGTGTGTGTGTGTGTGTGTGTGTGTGTGTTTGAGTGTGTGTGTGTGTGTGTGTGTGTGTGTGTGTGTGAGACAGTGAGTATGTGAGTGTGTATGTGTGTGTGCGTGCGTGTGTGCGTGCGTGTGTGTGTGTGTGTTTGAGAGTGTGTGAGTATGTGTGAGAGTGAGTATGTGTGAGAGTGAGTGAGCGTGTGCGTGTGTGTGTGTTTGAGAATGTGAGTGTGTGTGTGAGAGTGAGTATTTGTGTGTGTTTGAGAGTGTGAGTGTGTGTGAGAGAGTGAGTATGTGTGTGTGTGTGTGTGTGTGTGTGTTGAAGAGTGTGTGTGTGAGTCTGACAGCAGTATGTCAGTAATGCGTCTGGAATACGAGTTCACTCACCTTGGATTCTTTCTTCTTGCGAGGCAACATCGGCCTCTGGAGGAAAACGATCTGTTTGGTGGCCAAACTTCCATCACTGGATGAGGGAGAAGAAGCAGAAGCAGAGTGAGAGATCTAGATGTGATTACACTACAGTCACACTGCTTGGTCCGGGTCTAGGGCCCCTCTATTTTATTATCAATAAAAATGAAAAATTTCTTTTTACATTTTCAGCAAGCAAAGTTCTGCACAGAGGTTTAACACTGGAATTAAAACATGAAAGAAAAATTACGTGATATTCCTTAAAACAGAAAGTTGGCAGAGGTTCCCAAACTTTTTAATATGAAGGGCCAAAAATCAAACTTGACTGAGGGCCGTTTGCTAAAAGTAAATCTTTGCATCATATCCAACTAGATTATATTAATTTACATAAAAAAATAAATAATTCACTGATATTTTCAGTGCAAAAATATCTATATCTATATATATATATATATATATATATAAGTCCCCCTGTACTCAATCATTTTGTACCTTAAAACTCATCTTTAATCACCAGTGACATATTTAAAAAAAAAAAATCCGTAAAAAACGTGACAATTTTAACATACTATATAAAAATATCTATGTGGTATTTTTAGCTAAAACTTCACAAACACACAGTGGGGACATCATAGATTTATTTCACACATGAAACATGAAAAGGGCTTTATCAATAATTAGTGTAGTCAATAATTTTATTTCTTAAAGCTCACCTTTGATCACCAAAATTACATATTTAAATGTTTTTTTCCTTGAAAAAACATTCTTCATGTCTTAAAATATCTTGAATGTAACTCGACACCCTTGCCTCATTTACTATACGTGGTTCTATGAATATGCAAATGAGCCCCGCCTCCACTCACTCCCTCAGCTCAGAGATCACACGTTGATCTGATTGGTTACAAGGTCATTTGTGACTCAGAAACACCAGCGATTTCAAAGCGTGTTTTTGAGACTGTCTTTGGTTCACTGCAGTTTTAAGGAGGAAATACTCAGCAATGGAGTCGACTTATGGATTTACACATGCTTTGTCTTAAAGCATATTAAAAACACCACATATATAAACAACACTTGTTTTCACCACAAGGGGGACTTTAAGACAAAAAGATATGCTTCTTGTTACATAGCATGGCGAGACAAACTCAAAGGTCATCCACACCAGCTAGTTTAAGTTGTTTGTTCCAGATATGCAACATTTTGCATAGCAGCCGCTTCTTGTTTATTAGAGTGCGCTTGTTTATTCAGCATCTTATCTTGTATTTATAGCTCCAATAATGCTGGATGGTGCAAGAAACCCCCCCCTGGAGATCTTCTTAAATTTTTTAGCCGTGAGCGCTGTGGGAACATCCGGCATTGAAAGGGATGAGCAAAATAAAATATCTGTTTTGTGAAATCCTGTGATGACTAAATCTCTCTTTCTTGCCGTCTTGCCAGGGCTAATGTAGAGAAGGAAGCTGCACATCATCGAGTGTGGTGGTGAGTTTAGCAGTTTTGGGGGTGAATGCACGTTTAAAAAGTTGATAAAACACAGTTCGGTTAAGCCGTTTAATCTTCAGAGAAGATGGAGATGTGTTACTAAACACTCTCGATCTTTCTCACGCTCTCTGTTTCTCTTTACGATCCTGCTACAAATCAAACGTGCCTCTGCATCTCTGGCATAAGCTTGCAATCAATACCAAACGTCTAAATCGTCCCTGCTTTGATTTTTTTTTTCTCCCACTTCCCATTTTCTTGCTTGTCAAGGAACTGTATATTTATTCAAGTGTTTCCTGCTTAAATCAAAGAGAAAAGCTGGATTCCTGCAAGCCTCAAGTCCATTAAAATGTAAACGAGTGGGACGGTGAAATTACAGCTCTGGTCTTCAGTCTCGCCAGCATCCAAACTAAGGCACACGACAATCCCCGTCATTAAGGGCTTAATTGAATGGTAACTTCAGCATTTCTGAATGTAATGAATGTACAAGCGTTCGGTACGGCGTGATGCATATCAATGTGGAAATATTACAGAGATGCTGATAAACAAACTCATTTGCATTCTTGTGCTGCCTCATATTTTTGTGGAAACTGTGTTTCATTTTTACGTGTCAAGATTCTTTGATGAATCGAAAGTTCAAAAGAGCAACATTGATTTGAAATAGAAATTACTGTCAGTAAAAAAAAAAATCACACTGACCCTAAACTGAACAGTAGTGCAATTCTTCAAAACAGTAGTTTGCTTGTCATTTAGACATATCAGGCCCTATCTCGCACCCAGCGCAATTGACTTTGTACACCGATGCATGTGTCATTCCTATTTTGCACCCGACGCATAGCGGACTTTTCCGCTCGGTAAATTAGGGAATGAACTTGCGCTCCCGGGGGCGGTTCAGCGAAAAGAGGAGGCGTGTTCCTGTGCAAACGTTCCCTGGTGCTATTTTGCAGTTTCAGAAAACAATTCCTCCACAGACCAGGAGAAACCTCGTCTAAAGTCAGTGGCGCGTTGCACATGTTATTCAGATGCTATTTTAAGGGCGCATGCTTGGCCATAATGTAGCGTGTGCACAACACACACACACTTTGCTTCTCTCATCTACACACACGCAGCAGTTTTCATTTTTAGAAAATCATACATTATTACAAGGAAAAATATTCCACATGAGGGAAATCATTGTTGTGTCCATGAAGATGTGAAAAATAGGCATAAATCTAGCTTACACATTTACCCAAATTATCATACGCCTGTTTAACCGAAGCTAATCTGGGTGTGTTTCTCCATCCCCAATGTCACTTCTCTGTGTTTTACGGCCCTGACGGGAACGTCGGTCTCCTCGGCTGTGAACCGCTCCTGGCAAATCCGCCGTTATAATAGCAATCCGCCATGGAACAAGCGCGCCTGCTCTTAAAGGGAATGTGAGATGACGCTCTGATTGGTTTATTTCACGTTACGCCCAAACCACACCTATGAGTAATGAAGCGACTTCAGACCAACACATTTTAGATTTGCGTCGGGCGCAAGAGTCATTTATCCCGCCGGTATAATAGCAACAGCGCCCGAGACCCGCCCACAAAGTTACTTGCGTTTCGCGTTTGATACTTGCGTTTCAGATCGTTAAAATCATGTAGATTAATTTACAGTTTTAAAGTAGCTTCACTAATACTGGTGATAATTTTAGTGACATGCAAGTACTAGAGATAAAACATTATGAAATTTTCATATCATGATTATAGTGACCAAAATGATCACGGTTATCAATATTATCACGGTATAGGCCTAGTTAAAATATACTGTAAATTTAGCCTAAATTTTTATGATTTATAGGCATTTTGTAACGTTCTGGGTTTTGTTTCTTGTTCTTGTCATTAGCCGCGTTTCCATTACCCTTCAAATTGCGCAAATTGAAATTGAAAATACGCCCGATGGAAACGCGTCAATTTCGCAAAAACTCCCATTTATCGCTAAAAAGTTTTTCCGCTCGCATGAGGGGGTTTTTCAGGCAATTCGAAAAAGACATTTTTCGCAAAACTGCAATGGAAACAGTTTTTGCACATTTACAGGTCAGCTGACGTAGATGACGCGGTGTGTTTGGACAGAATACGAGACTGAGATCTTTATTAAATTCATAAAAGACAAAATAATTACAGGAATAATGGATTCTAAACCTCAAATAAATGTCACAATCAAGACCTCGAAGCAGAAATGAGGGAGAAACACCCAGAAACTCCTCATATGTGACGCTCACAAGTATAATAAGGGTCGTTCCTTACCATTAATGATTGGATAACACACATACGTCTCCTTTGATTAATAATAATGGCTAGTGCAGTGGCTGGGATATACATAAACCTAACGTCCGTTGCCATGATTTTTGGAATGATTTTACTTATCGCGAGAGGAAAAAATGTAGTTTTAGTCGCATAACATCGGTTAATGGAAACGCCGTCTTTTCGCAACAGTTTTTTGTCGACATTTAGAAAAAAATCGCAAAAGTTTTGCGCAAATCTGTAATGGAAACGCGCCTATTGTCATGTTTCTGTGTCTTGTCATGTGATCCTGCCATGTGTCTTGTCATTGGTTAATCGTCTGATCATTGTTCACAGGTGTTCCTTGTCTTGTAATTAGTCTGTGTATTTAAAACCTCATATTTGCCGTGTCTTTGTCTAGTATTGAATGTTTCCTGTCGATGTTCTGGTTCTTGCTCTTGTGTTTTCAGTTTCATGCCTCGTCATGCCTTTGTTTTATGTTTGATCGTGTTCTGGAATTAAAGTTGCATTTGGGTTTACTTCAACTTGCCTCCAGTAGGATTCATTACACATTTACTGTTATCTGCTCCATAAACAATTCTACATCTGAATTGTTGACATTTTTAGAACACTTATTTTCCTTATACATGTTTAACAACAAGTTATGTAATGTTTTTCACATTAGTCTGAACAAAAACGGCAGACACGCTGAATGAAAATGTAAATCTACTCTCTGACAGTAGGTGGCGCTTATGGAACAGCAGAGATATATTGGTAAACAAAGCAGCAATAAGCTTATAAACACTACTTTATTAGGGGAAGATGGAGAGCAAATGTCTTTGTAACTTTTCTAAAGACAAAATTAATTTGTTTATACATTCTGTCATATAAATTCTTTCAGCACTCTGCCTTCCGCCATGTTTTCACACAAAACGAAACCTACGTTGCATGAGACCGTTTTAAAATTGTGATACTCAAATACGGTTTTAATGATTATTAATAATTATGAATATGAACATGAAAATATGAATGAATATAAAATATGAAACTCTAATACTAAACGTCAATCGTTTTTTATTATTGTGGTTTAGCATCAAACCGGTAACCATTTCATCCCTAGTAAGGACCGTGAGTTTTACTCACATGTTGCCATGTTGTTTTCTGCCACCCAGGAAAACAAGGCCAGACACTGAAAAGTGACGGTTCTGTTGTATCTAGGACAGCGTTTTGATTAATTAGCCATATAGCTGCGTTGTGGCTTCTTGTGAAAGTTTAAAATAGGCCCGTAATTAATCAGCAGGGATGGAAAGCTGATGTGTGAGAGAAAGGCCAGTGCGGGATCCTATGACAGATGGAGATTACATGGTGAACTTCAGTTCGACATCGCCGGAAGCTTCCACTTGCTAATACAGGAACCATCAGTTAGCTGGTATTGACATTTCATTACGGCGAGCAAACAGTCATGTTCTGACTCGATGAGGTCTGAGAGGTCTTTATACCCCGAGCACTATTGGTGCGTTCAAGTCATCTCGTATAGATCGTATATACGAGTTGAACGCACATGAACGCCACCGCAATGTCGAGTGGGAAACATGGCGGAATACCACAATACTGAAAGGTATTTAGCAGTGATATTGTCATGCTTTTCTATTTACAGCGAAGTAAGCTAATTACCTGCACAGAATATGATGGCATTATAATATAACACTTTAATTAAAAACATAAAAAACCAAAGCACACCTGATGCACACTTCTTGGTTCTTCATTTTCTAGAACTAGAGCAGATCCTTGCTGTAATTTTGTGTAATTAATTTAGAGAAAGTACACCGCCATCTTACTCCGACGAACGCACAACAAACGGCTGGTAGAGACTACAACGACATTCCTCCCGGGTTAGTGACATCACTAACCTTAAAATTTACATAAACACCGCCCTTGGGAACGCGATAGATTATCAAGACAGAATGTGCTAATCAATGACTAGAAGATAACTCCACATCAGCTTCATAAATTCATCAACTAACTATTCAGAAATGTCCTGTTGCTTCTACATGTTGTCACTTCTTCTCGAGTCTCTCCATCATTGTCTGACTTTGAACATAAAAGCCTAAAAGTTTTTGAAATGTTCAGCGCATGTGTGTGTGAGGTAAACGAACACGAGCTCTTGAAGCTCCGCCCACTGTGCCGGGAGCAGCAGCTCATTTGCATTTAAAGGTCCCTCAAAAAGTGACAATTTTAACATGTTATATAAAAATATCTGTGGGGTATTTTGAGCTAAAACTTCACACACACACACTCTGGGGACATCAGAGACTTATTTTACATCTTGTGAAAAGGGCTTTATACCACCCCTTTAAAGCAATTATTTTAGCTAGGAGTCTCTACCTGTTAGTCTTGATGATGGGTGTAGGCAGCACACAAGTGAGTCTCCATCCGAATGAAGCCAGTGACTGCAGCAAGGGAATATAGTCTGTCTTCACCTGTAAACCCTGAAAAGAAAAAACAGTTGCTGTATAAAAATGCTACGAATTCACACTTAAGTAGCAAAATTGACTTGAGACGTGCGTTGTATTCAAAATGTACATTTGTAGGTCTTTATGAAGAATTGTTAATATAGTGACTCTGTTTAGACACACCCTCTTTCGCTCTTTTGTGAGGATGCACCGATATGAACATTTTGTCCAATATCGATAACCGATAATTCTTTATATTTTAAAGCCGATAACCGATATATCGGACGATAAATCTAAATCCAAATTTTTGAGAGCCTGATTACGAAAACATTAAAACGTCTCAACATTAAAAGCCATGTCCCAAGCACACAATTATAATGATGTTCTGTACTGTATTTTCCTTTTTGAAGTGATCACAATAATATTTCAAGCAATTCAAAAGCATAATTGTGAACAGTGCACATCTGAAGTGTCTCAGCTGAAGGAAATAATCCATTATTTATCGGTTTTAATAAGTCGGCCAAATTTTCTTGTCGGGCCGATAACAATAACATTATAAATGAACATATATTGGCCGCAGGGTCGTACCCTGTGTATGAACGTTGTGAAATAATTGCCTAATATTAACTCTTTTTTGGTGTTGCAATGATTCGCACATCGCGACGATAACCGACCTTCTCATCTGAGCTGCTTCAGCACTCAAACACCCGCTCGTCAGTGTCAAAATATCTGAGATGACCAATCAAAGCAAGCGGCTTTATGTTCACAGAAGCGCGAGCCGAGCGCGAATCCCAACGCGACGCTTCACGCTTCAGTTAACAGTCATACAGTGCAAGATAAGATGCTAGTAGCTAAACTAAACAGCTGTTTTACGATAGAAGTTTTAAAAGACCAACAGAAAAAATCAGTTTGCAAAGACTGTATTAATCAAAGCTCAGCTTTGCGAAGGGGAGATTTACAGATTAAAGGGACTGAGAGATCATTGCATACTGTGCCCAGAATGAGATTGCTTAAAGACAGTAGAAACTATAATCTCAATTTAACAACACAAGCACCTATTCAATATATTATCATTATTATTGTATAAATATATTTGTAGACCTCGAAAGTGTTTGAATATTTCACCAGTATCTGCACTGGGACTTTTCACTGTTCGTATTACTCCGCTTGTCTGTGTTTGCGCAACTTGCATCATTAAGCCAGTAGGTGGCGATAAGTGACTGTCTATGAGTGAGCAATTGAACCATTAAATAAACAGATTAGTCCAAAAACATTGATTAATTTAGGAAAACTGAAATTTGATGCTCATACTAATTGCTCATATATGCCTCTGGACACATAAGGATTGCATTGGCGTTTGATTGAAATGTAACATCTATGCAAAATGATCCTTGAATCATTTCTTATTTAAGGCCACTCCTGTTTCGAATATGTGATTGTGTATTGTCAACAATAAGCATAAGCATTCTGCATTTCCATTTTGTAGTGTGGATCATTCATTGATGTTTAAGAACCTGTTATCTGATAAAATACTTTATGCTTCTGCCCACTGACATGCTTTTAAAGCTACTGTTGTCCACTTTTTTGGCCTTCAAACACCTTAAAATGCACATGTCGAGATCAATAAAAAAACGGACTTTTTTTAAATCACTTTTGGGACCTTGTTATTTATAAAACCCTGCGTAAGGCCCTGATTGGCCGATACCGATATGGTGGCCGATATGTCGTGCATCCCTACTTTTTTGTTCTTTTTATTTTCTTGGACACTTGCTTAGATATATCAGAGCAGCATTCTGTGAATAATTAGCATATTTACATATCTTAAAATGTTGACACACACAACTTCTATTAAAAAAACTGCTTGTCAGTCTTTTGAAAATTTCGTTCTAAAGGATGTTTATGGAGAAAAGCTGAATAATTTAAGTAGATATAGATACATTGATTTATCATGATTGGAAACAATTCCCAGTTTTTCACTATGGGTAAAATGAAGAAATTTCATTTTAATGCATGTTTATAGAAAGAAAGAAAAAAACAGACCAAAAGTTGTTGACTGGATTTGAACATCCGGTCTGATACACTTCAAGTGATAAAGATTAAGGTTTAATTTCTGCCCCGTGAATATAACAGATGTTTCAATAAAGAATGTATTGTGAGTAATTCAGAGAAAAGTGTAAATCAACAGGGTTGTTTTGAGCAGTTAGGCATGTACTGTGGTTTTACAGAGAAAGCTTGTACCCTAATTTCAGGAAGGCAGTGCGGTTTAACGGCGGTTCTCAAATAGAAACCATGTCGTGTGTCAGCCACGCGCGCACACTCATGATGATAACACAAGGCAGCGCTAGATGAGATGACAATGCTTCACTCGCAATTAAGCACCACAGGTTTTGCATGAATACACGGTTCGTTTATATGTGAGTCACTCTGGAAAGTTCAGAATAGACAACAAAATGATGACTTCCTGACTAAAGCAACTGCCCTCTAAGACAACAACTTAACCCCATCGAACCTTCCTACTAAGTGGCTGTTTTTGTAAAATGTTTTATTAGGTAGATTGGTTGAAATATTATTTATTTGTTTACTTGAACTGAATGTATACACACATGCACACACTGGGCAAAACAAGGGCCAAGCCTAAAATGGCTAAACAACACTAAGCTTTTAATTGTCTTACCGTCCCCCTGTGGTGAAAATCCAGCTTTTAATGTTGTTTATGTCTATGTGGTGTTTTTAATGTGCTTTTAGCTGAGTGTTTTCTCCTTAAAACTGCAGTGAACCAAAGACAGTCTAAAAAAAAAAAACACGGTTTGAAATCGCTGGTGTTTCTGACGTCACAAACTACCTTGTAACCAATCAGATCAACGTGTGATCGTCAACCAGTGGATCTCTGAGCTGAGTGAGTGAGTGGAGGCGGGGCTCATTTGCATATTCATAGAACCGCGCATACTAAATGAGGCAAGGGTGTCGAGTTACATTCAAGATATTTTAAGGCGTGAAGAATTCTTTTTTCCAAGGAAAGTGAACGTAAACAGTCAAGAAAGAAAATGAATGTATAACAGCATCATTATATTGGATGCGTGCATTGTCTTAAAGTGACAGCAGCATAATATACCTGATGCTGTCTGTTTTTAATGTTAATCAAACAACAAAATACTCACTGCAAAAACTTAAGTAACTTTAATTAGGATTAATCTATATTTAATTTATGAAGTGAAGATTATGCTGTGTTATTATTTTACATTTGATTACTTTATTCAATTTCTGTACGTAATCTGTATCTAAAGACTGTTAGACCTGAAAAGCACGCAAATAATACCAATAAATAATGGATTATTTCCTTCAGCTGAGACGCTTCAGATGTGCACTGTTCAACATGATGCTTTTGAATTGCTTGACATGTGACTGGAATAACTTCAAAGTATGGTTCAGTATGAAAAATACAGTTCAGAGCAACATGAGCAGTGCAAGTCTGTCATATCGTCTACATAAAATTATAATGAAAACATCATTATAATTGTGTGCTTGGGACATGGCTTTTAATGGTGAGAATTTTGTTTTAGTAATCACTCAGGCTCTCAAATAATAAAGACAAATTTGGATTTAGATCTATCGGCCGATATATCGGTTATCGGCTTTCAAACATAAAGAATTATCGGTTATCGGTATCAGCCAATATTTTCATATCGGTGCATCCCTAAATATTTTTGGCTTGGCACCTTTTTTTTTGCCCAGTAGTGTGTGTATATATATATATATATTTATCACAATGCATTGTGGGAATCAGGGCTCACAAAATTTCAAAATCGCTGGTGGCACTCTTCAGATTTTGGTAGCCGAAATTAATTTTACTAGCCCAAATAAAAATCGGAAGATTGGTTAGGAGTCAAAACATCAAATTTTTTTTCAAAACACAAATATCAACAATTGGATATAAAATAATCAAATTAGAATCATCAATACAAATATGCATCTGGTTCTAACTGAACTGAAATGTGTGTGACCAGTATGGAACATGAATCAGTTTGAGTCAGATTCTGAATCGGAGATATCAACTTGTTGTTTTAAAGTCTGACAACGTTAAAAGTGTGAATTTTCTGATGGAATAAATCACATATTGAAGTGTAGCAATAAATAATAATAATGTTGGGACGCTCGCACACAGTCTTCACTCGGACGCGCTCCTCAATCTATCGGCGTTGCGGAGACTCTCTATTCGTTCCGGTGAAATCACTAAATGAAATGCACACAAACGTTATCCCTGCTTGATATACAACCACTGATGAACATAATCGGATTTGATGTGAAAAAAAAAAACTATACGAGTGCGGATTAGAACCCGTAACCTCTAAAGATCTACCACTAGACCATTGAAGAACTCAAACAGAGTGTGCGGATCTATGCATTTATTCAAGTGAAAATTCTCGGCACTAACAATATTAGTAGATCTCATTAAAAGACTAATTAAACCCAATGTAACGTTTCTATTGAAATTGATTTCTAGACATCGTAATGTTATTTTGTTACCCCCCCCCCCATATAGGTCATATGTGACCCTGTCTTATGTTGCACGGGTATATTTGTGCAAAACATTGTATGGGTCAAAATGATAGATTTTTCTTTTATGCCAAAAATCATTAGGATATTAAGTAAAGTTCATGTTCCATGAAGATATTTTGTAAATTTCCCACCTTAAATATAGAAAACATTTATTTTTGTGAATGGATGCAGCACAATCGCCAATAGAAATGGACAACTTTAAAGGCGATTTTCTCAATATTTCGATTTTTCTGCACCCTCAGATTCCAGATTTTCAAATAGTTGTATCTTGGCCAAATATTGTCCTATCCTAACAAACCATACATCAATGGAAAGATTATGTATTCAGCTTTCTCAATTAAAAAATTACACATAAGACTGGTTTTGTGGTCCAGGGTCACATATTTTCCCTTAAAATAAATAACTAGTCAATAATGTGAATAAAGGGTGGAATTTGATTACACTATTTCAGATAGCACGTCGGGCAGGCCGGTTATGCAGTTTGGTTGCTCCGGTGTAGCCCCGGGACGTCGGGCTAGCCATTTTGCGAGCCCTGGTGTGAATGCCTTCAGTGTACAGAACACACGTGATGCTCACCTCTCAGAACAGCCTACAGTATCTCTGCCCACGTAGTCTTTGGGACAGAGCCAGACTCCTAGTTTAGTCTTTTGTGGAGGTTGTGTTTCAACACCCTTCCTAGTTATGAAGCCCTTTTGCCTAGATTGGATGACATTGTTGTCTGTCGTGTGTTGAGAGGCCCGGGTTTCTGTCGAAATGTTTTTTTTGGGTATTTGCATTGGCCAAGGCCAATCCTGTTGGGAATCCAAATATGTGAGAAGAGGTTTTTGTTGGAAGACGTCCCAGTAGTGGACCCTGTTAACGGCTCCACAGACTTAAAAGTGGAGGAGAATTGAGAAAATATGGCCTGTTTAATGGCTTTCCGTTGCTGTGAGATTGTGAACATCTACATGTTGTTGAAGTGCTACACTCTTTCATCATGGAGGTGAGTGAAATAGAGCAGAACCAAGACTCCTCAGCAAGAGTCGTAAAGTCAACATAACAGCCAGCTTTCGTAATGTGGAGCATTTCAGAGTGAAGAAGGATGATTAATGAGAAAAAACTTGATTTTATCCATCTGTAATTGATTGGATTGTGAGATAAAGTATTGAGTCCAATGGTTTGGAGATGATGTCATCCAGGATAGAAAAAGGTTTCAGAGGTGGAGAAACCTTTTAATGAAAGTTTACAAAGACATTTCTTTAATAAGGGATCATTCATTATAAGACATGGGGCCCTATTTTAACGATCTGAAACACAAGTATCAAGCGCGAAACGCAAGTAACTATGCGGGCGGGTCTCGGGGGCTGTTGCTATTATACCGGCGGGATAAATGACTCTTGCGCCCGACGCAAATCTAAAATGTGTTGGTGTGAAGTCGCTTCATTACTCATAGGTGTGGTTTGGGCGTAACGTGAAATAAACCAATCAGAGCGTCATCTCACATTCCCTTTAAGAGCAGGCGCGCTTGTTCCATGGCGGATTGCTATTATAACGGCGGATTTGCCAGGAGCGGTTCACAGCCGAGGAGACCGACGTTCCCGTCAGGGCCGTAAAACACAGAGAAGTGACATTTGGGATGGAGAAACACACCCAGATTAGCTTCGGTTAAACAGGCGTATGATAATTTGGGTAAATGTGTAAGCTAGATTTATGCCTATTTTTCACATCTTCATGGACACAACAATGATTTCCCTCGTGTGGTAATATTGTTCCTTGTAATAATGTATGGTTTGCAAAAATGAAAACTGCTGCGTGTGTGTAGATGAGAGAAGTAAAGTGTGTGTGCGTTGTGCACACGCTACATTATGGCCAAGTATGCGCCCTTAAAATAGCATCTGAATAACATGCGCAACACGGCACTGACTTTAGACGAGGTTTCTTCTGGTCAGTGGTGGAATTGTTTTCTGAAACTGCAAAATAGCACCAGGGAACGTTTGCGCCGGAACACGCCTCCTCTTTTCCCTGAACCGCCCCCGGGAGCGCAAGTTCACTCCCTAATTTACCGACGTGCGTCTGTGGAGGGAAAAGTCCGCTGTGCGTCGGGTGCAAAATAGGAATGAAACATGCGTCGCTGTACAAAGTCAATTGCGCTGGGTGTAAGATAGGGCCCCTGGAGTGTATATTAAGAACTTAGATAGGGTCAGTTGTAACTTCATGTTGACTTTGAAGCTGATGTGTGTGATTTCTTTCTTTCTATATTTAGAGGACTGTAAGTATACATGTATGTCATTTGTTGGTTGACTTTGTGTAAGTGTCAACATTGTGGTGTTTTCAAAAGCAACACTGATAAATAGGGCTGGCTATCGTTCAAAAATGTTCGATACCGATACCTTGACTTCGATACCAGTTCCTGAACAATACTTTTTCCGATACCAATTTTATGAAAATCCGTTTTAACAAGATTACATTACATATTAACCTAAAAAAAACCCTTTGGTTTTATTTGTTCATTTTGTTGACTTTTTTTTTACAGACTCAAATACTCATGAAGGCCACTAGGGGCCGGAATATACGCCTCGCGCCCAAGCGCGCGCATAAACCTTGCCGCAAAACAAAAGTAACCTAATGATTATGAATATGTCGGGGAAAAATTGCAAAGAGACATTTTAATTGTTTGTTAATAAACTAGTGTTTTCTGAGTCAGTAGGCGAGTTTCCATTACAGATTTGCGCAAAACTTTTGCGATTTTTTTTTTTTCTAAATGTCGACAAAAAACTATTGCGAAATTAAGGCATTTCCATTAACCGATGTTATTCGACTAAAACTTAATTTTTTCCTCTCGCGATAAGTAATTCCAAAAACCATGGCGACGGACGTTAAGTTTATATATATATCCCAGCCGCCGCACTAGCCATTATTGTTAATCAAAGGAGACGTATGTGTGTTATCCAATCATTAATGGTAAGGAACGACCCTTATTATACTTGTGAGCGGCACATATGAGGAGTTTCTGGGTGTTTCTCCCTCATTTCTGCTTCGAGCTCTTGATTGTGGCATTTATTTGAGGTTTAGAATCCATTATTCCTGTAATTATTTTGTCTTTTATGAATTTAATAAAGATCTCAGTCTCGTATTCTGTCCAAACACACCGCGTCATCTACGTCAGGTGACCTGTAAATGCGCAAAAACTGTTTCCAGTGCAGTTTTGTGAAATATTTCTTTTTCAAATTGCCTGAAAAACCTCCTCATGCGAGCGGAAAAACTTTTTTGCGATAAATGGGAGTTTTTGCGAAATTGACGCGTTTCCATCGGGCGTATTTTCAATGCGCAATTTCAATTTGCGCAATTTGAAGGGTAATGGAAACGCGGCTAGTGTTGGCTGCAAAGATGAAGTTGACGTCATCTCCGCAGAATAGTGAACGCCTATAGAAAGAAATGCACGTTTTATTTGGATACATAATCAGAGTATTTGTTTTCGAGTCGAATTGGTTTGTTTAAAAGTAGACATTTCAAGCTTTCTATATGACTGTATCTCTCATGTCTGTGAGGCGAATAGCATAAACGCAGAGTTTCTGTTAATTTGTGACGCGCTTCAGTTCTTCATCTGGTTGCAAATATTGCATCGCACGCTGTTGACATCAAGCCTGGTGAAATATAGACACACTTTTGATCTTTTCCACATCTTTTCCATCTATGGGAGTTGGGACTCTTACACAATACAGCCACGTCTCTGGGTGTAACCGGTCTAAACTAGTGTTTTTCCTTGATGTTTCCTTGATGTTTCATGCTTACTGGCTCACTGACGTTGATGAGATTAACCCCTTAGGTCTCGAAATTTGGTACTGAACGACAAGAGATGTTTTGATACTCAATGGTATCGAGGCAATTCGGTCGGCGCCCAAAAAATATCGCACTCGATACCCAGCCCTAATGATGAATTACATTTCACAATATATTCACATAGAAAACAGTATTTTAAATTGTAAAAATATTTCACAGTATTACTGCTTTTACTGTAATCAAAATGCAGCCTTAGTGAGCAGAAAGAGTCTTCAACCAACCCCAGACTTCCTCCAAAGCATGATGGGAAAAATATCAAAGACTGCACCAGAAGATCTGAGAGATCTATTTCTGTTTTTAACCTTTTCAGTCAAAGAAGCAGATTTCAGCTCACACACTTCCATTTCTCGGCAACCAAAAATAGCTTTTTATTTTACACCTATATCACACTTTTCTACCCGGGGTCCACAGAACGCCGTG
Source organism: Squalius cephalus (assembly GCF_949319135.1). Taxonomy (NCBI): domain Eukaryota; kingdom Metazoa; phylum Chordata; class Actinopteri; order Cypriniformes; family Leuciscidae; genus Squalius; species Squalius cephalus. Next base: position 1,759,607 of record NC_137136.1, read on the forward strand.
TCTGTCACAGACGTTCAGCTGCCTGTGCTTTGCTATATACAGGCAAACCAAAAATTATTCAGACACCAGACCAGATATAATTTTTGATATATTTTTTTACTAGTGGGAGCAGGCCTGACACTATAATAGTTCATTTATGGAAGTGAGGAGAGCAAAATAAAGTAAAGTGTGACATATACCCAAAAATTCTTCATACAGTGACTAAAAATTTGGGACCACAAATGATTCTTTGACCTGAGTAGGGATGGGACGGTATGAAAATTTCATAGGCTATCACGATAATAGAGACCAAAATTATCGTGATTATCAATATTATTGTTAAAACGAGATGAAAGTGTTCAAAAATAACTGATGCTCACACTTCAACAAGTTGAAAATCAACAAACAACAAATAAAACAAGCAGCTCTATGCACTTTTTTAAGCAAGATTATATTCTGTGGCATTTCCTTCCTTATAATGACCGTCGCGCATTATAACACAGCGCACATGTCTCACAACGGACGCGCTCTCTCGTTTCATTCAAATACAACTTGCCGTCTTGCGTCTCCGTTTTCGATTGTATTGAAAATGAAATCAGAGTTGATTTATTGTTTACAGACTTTGATGATATTTGTGTGATCATGTAAGATTTAAAACATTAATCTGCCTTCCGCCATTTCTTCTCGAATAAGAAAACAACAATATTGTGTTGCTGGCTGGACAGGATTTACAGTGAGTTATTAAAATCGCGATAATCAAACACGGTTTTAATGAAAGTTCAATTTTAAACGATAATACTAACCGTCAGTACATTTTATCGTGGTTTATAGTGAAACCGGTAATCATCCCATCCCTTGACCTGAGCATGTTCTGCTTAAAGGGGTGGTTCAGGATTTTCGACATCGGACCTCATTTTCAAGTGAGCCTGGTTGTTATTCATCACTGGAGACAGTTTTCAAAAAAATTCATCCAGTCCTTACTTTTGGATAGTTCGCCTATGCTAGGCTAGCGCGAGTCAACGGTGCACGTTAGCCTGCCATTAAAAACAGTTTTACCCACTCCACAGCACACCAAAAGCAAATAAATTATAATGCCAGACTATCGATGTAAATGTCTGTTGAGAGAATAATGTTAGAAATCAAACTACCCTTTCATCACATTGCATTAGTTATCATTTGTTCCCTGTATTTATAAGCAGTCTACAGCAGCGGCGGAGTTATATTTGGTTACTAGGAAACCGAGAGAGCCGGTCCACATAACAATCACGCAAGTGTATTACCTGCCGCAGATAATTGAGATACAAGAATTGATTTCTAACATTATTCTCTCAATAGACATTTACATCGATAGTCTGGAGTTATAATTTATTTGCTTTGGAGTGGGTAAAACTGTTTTTAATGGCAGGCTACCATGCACCATTGACTCGCGCTAGCCTAGCATAGGCGAACTATCAAAAGTAAGGACTGGATGAATTTTTTTGACAACTGTCTCCACTGATGAATAACAACCAGGCTCACTTGAAAATGAGGTCCAATGTCGAAAATCCTGAACCACCCCTTTAAGTGCTTTTTCTTTTAATTGCTAATGCTCTTTTTACACACAGACTGAACAAAATGAAGCATTGCTTGGTGATTGGTTGAGCTAAACTGGTATTTATCTAATTGTGTAGTTAAATTTAACAGCTGACAGATATTCAACATAATTCATGTGTGAGACAGTCTAACAGAAGGACAGACAAAACCAGTCAAATATCAACTGATCTGATTACTCTGAGTCATATTTTATCACCATTTTCTGAACTAAAGCGAACAAACTGTGATAATGTGAGAAATGTTGAAGGTGTCTGAATAAATTTTGGTTTAACTGTATAGTCTCTAGGGGTGAAACGGTTCACAGAAGTCACGGTTCGGTTCATACCCCGGTTCAGAGTTCAGACATCACGGTTCGGTACAATGGAGGGAAAAGCAAAACAGAAATGCAGAAGGCTTGTGCATGTCTCCAAAGGAAAATAAATCACTTAAGCCTGGTATTTTTTAAATAAGTTTTATTAATAAAGTAAAGGCATAGAACCAGTTTATTTGTAGTGCACTGACAGTAGTAGTTTTATATAATTAGTTTATTAATTAAATCAATAAAAAGACAAAAAAAGACCTTGAGATATGTTTGGTAATTGTACCGGAATGAATTAAATTTATTTGCTACATTTCAGATTAATATATTTGTTTTCCTTAATTTTAATTAACAATAACATAAACACTTTGCAGTTTGAATGATGTCCTGTATAAACAAAATTACGGAGTATGTTTTTATGTTTCCACTGTTTGATCGCGCCCGCGCCACACACACTCATGCACACGCGCACACACACACACACACACACACACACACACAAATATAAGTAAACACTTTGCGACTTTTCGATCGCACCTCTCTCTCTCTCTCTCTCTCTCTCTCTCTCTCTCTCTCTCTCTCTCTCTCTCTCTCACACTCTCACACACACACACACACACACACACACATATTCCAGCATTGCAATCTTTACATCGCAGCCTGCTTCAGAGCTAAGGCGGGGCTACAGATTAGGTGTCCCTAAAGAACCCGCGTATGTAACAGTAGTTCCGCATTACATTAATTAATTTGCACGCGAGTTTGATTTATTTTTATACCGTGTATTCTCCGTGTGTATTCATGTACCGAACCGTGACGCCTGTACCATTTCAGTTCAATACGAATACATGTACTGTTTCACCCCAATACTCTCACGTTCTGACAGCAACCGCCTGCATTAAAATCACTCATCTCACACATCATAAAGTTGCCCAAAACTCGGTTTATGTGGAAACAGACTCATCCCACTGCTAATGAAAGATTTGGAAATCTGATTCTGATCCGTTTCCGAGTCGTGTAGTTCAGCCACATTCACACAGACAAAGAAAAGTGCCTTTTGAAACGGCAGGTCGCATGTTTTCCTCACCTCCACAGGAGCCTTAAAGGTTATGTTGCCAAAGGACGTGTTTTAATGGCCTATCTACAGTCTAGATATCACACTGCTCCAGTGACTGCACTGACCTTCACACTTTACCTTCAGCTCTAACTACATACTAAATATATAATGCCAGAGGAAAATTATATGGCTCAGGGAACATAATGGCGTTTCATTGAAGCTCCTACTTTGATGTTTCTCTTGCGGCAACTTGAACTGCCTTTGACTTTGTTGAGCACAATTTGAGACATTGAGTGTTTTTCTCACGCTGATTTTGTTATCGGCATCCTGATGCGATCGCGTTATGGTAATCTTATTCGAGCTCTAATTGGGTTACGCTGTGTGCTTCAAACGGTCAACTCTACGTTAACTTATTAGCTCAGTTAACTTGGTCAACTTTGTTAAATCTCTCTCGTCATGATCCAGTGAGAAAGAGTTTGATGATTTTTTGACTTATTCCCAGCCTTTATAGTTGAATAAATCAAATCCAAGTAGAAAAACTGCTTTCAAGAAACAAGACACAGATGTCGACATGCTTCAAAACATAAATCGGATTCTCCCATAGTCGGACTAAATTTCACATCGCGTCAGAATAAAGGGGCGGGGCCTGGTTGAGTTAGTTAGTAGTGTGTTAAACTGGTGGTTATGGTCATTTCCCAAACACACTCGAAGCGCTCGACCAATCACAACACACTGATCCAGCCGACCAATCAGAGCACAGTGTGCTTTTCAGGAGGAGGGGCTTCATAGAGACAGGAACTAAACAGGGGTGTGTTTCCTGAAAGCATCGTTAGCAACTATAGTCGCAAATTTCGTTGTTATCAGCAGTTTAACGAGTCGGTGTTTCCCGAAACCATCGTTCCAACGAACATTCGCAAACAGCATCGCAGAGTTGTGTGTTTGAGCGACAGATCTCGACCTGTGGTAAGAAGAAGAGTTTCTAGTTTGCATGACATGTGGACTCAATAAATCCTGATCTTGAGACAAATAATCAAGCTGACATTTAGTACAATTTGTGTCTTTAATTTAGAATATATACGAATGTCATTTATGTCTTTTAGTTTGTCAAGAGATTTAAAGCGTAGTTCTTGAAGAGTGCGCATGTGTGAACGAGCTCTAGTGCGTAAGAACGGGTCTATGATTGAATCTGGAAATAAAGCAAAATAACTGAGAAAAATGAGAAATAGTCCTGTAATTTATAGCAAAACATCTAGTGTTAATTTAAAAAATAAGTTATTACTCCATAACATCATTAACCAACGTGGTTGAACGACCAATTTGGGACAATATGGTTTCGGGAAACAGTCGTGACTATAGTTGATTTCTTCAACGATGCTTCGTACTATAGTAGTGAACTTTGTATTTTTACTTTGAAGATTGTCTCATTGAATTGTTCTGGTTCATGGTATTAATTAAAAAATAATAATATGTCTAGTTGTAGACCTACAGCAGACTCTAGTATTAGTTACCGCATTAGAATAAGATTTCAGACAGACCAGGTTGAGTTTATATAATGTTATATACCATATGTTTGGTATTAATGATACATGGATACTGTTTTTTAATGTGCAGTTCGACTCCCAAACTCAGATCAGAATGCTTTATCTGGACTCAAACTGTACTGGGATGGAGAATATTAAACCAAAGCTGTGATTAATATGACACTGACCTGTTTGTTATTTTAGTGAATTAGCCTTTACTGGCTTTACTTTGGTTCAGGCAGTTAATGGACTCGTTCCAGACGTCCTCAGGCCGTGATCGCTCTGTGTTTACTCATAGACGAACGCAGGAATCAAGCATTGCAGAAACTGTTTTCATATTCATGTTAATCATTCCAATATCCTAATTTCTTAGTGACCGGACAATGTTCAGGGCTCGTTATACAGGTAGAGCAGTGTTTTTACTTCACAAACAGCGAATTACAGTCATTACAATGTCAGCACGACATGACTAACAAAGCTCTGCAAAAACACTGAATTTAGCCTATTTTTTTTAATCCTCTACATGGAAGCCAATTTCTGCCTTAAAGGAAAAAACGTGAATTAGGCTAAGTGACTTTTTTTTTTATTTAAAAACATATTTTTTTATATATTTCACAGGCTCTCTCTTTTTTAAAATAAATTTAAGGCTTTTTTTTTATTATTTTTTTATTTTTTTTGAAGACTGCTTCCACCATAGAGTAAATAAACATATATAACATGTACTTTAAAATATATCAGTGCACTGTATTTCTTGTGATATCTTACAATTCATAATTTTCAGTCACGTGACTGTAATCAGCTTGCAAAAGAACAATAACAAGAACAAAATACAGTTTTATTTGCACTTCTGATCCATATTCAGCTCCTGCTTCAGTATTGCAATCGTTACAAACAGAGGGACTTTAAAGTGAAAAACACTTAAAGTGCCCTAATGTACTAAAACAGTGATGTTAATAGACCAAATTCAGTATAGCCTTATTGATGATGCATACTATATACAGATGAGCTCAGAATATGAATCCAACTCGCTAAATGGATAAACGTTTTCTTTATAATGCTTTTCTATGGGAAAATGCTTAATGAGAAACATTATATTCTGGGCTTTCCTGTATATGGTATGTACCGTATCATTAATAATGTGAATGCTGTATTTGGTCTGTTAATATCCCTGTCTTAACTACATTAGTTCATGACCTGGTAAAAATGACTGGCGGTCAATAGAGGAAAGCCATGTTTTACCCTGTGATGTCATGACTACATCTTTAAAATGCAACTTTTTTCTTCATAATGCTGTTCAGACCACATGATATTAGCCTGATATCTTTGTTTTTTTGGTCATTTCTGATGACAAGACAGCCAGTTCAAAACTAGGACCCTGAGTGATCCCATTGGGTCAACGCACTTTTAATGGGTAGTATTTTTAGCGCCTGCATTAAAATTCCTGCAAAATCACGGTATGATTTATATAGTTTAAAATGTGCTATAATGACCATTAATGTCTTTTAAATTACATGTTTCATATGCTAGTGTATAACTGAAGCTATAGGTTGTGAAATCAAGCATTTCTCGTTCTTACTGTTTTTTTTAAGTTCGCTTATGTACTAGCATAGCATACATCTACCAGATTAGCCCTCTAGCTTAGCTTATATTATATTATGTATGTGTTTTGCTTCCAATACAGTTTCCGAATACATGTTTCAAATTTATGATGTTTGTGTGTACTTAGCATGACAAATAATGTATTCAATTTATTATAGTAGCCTATCATATAATATACTATACCACATTACTATTATTGTGTAAAATTATTATTAAATTACTTTTACAGTACATAGTATGTTGCAACAATCCTTCTTAAAAAAAAATACATTGCTAGGCATGGTTGTGTTTGTTTTATTATGCAATAGGCATTCATTTTATATTAAATAGGTTGTAATTAGTCAAGACATCGTGACAAAGGCTTTTGATCAGGCATTACCGCCTGGGTCCTAAAGGAGACCTAATTCCTAGGGTGGGGGGACTCGATTTCTCAGGACACGCCTTCTCGGTGACATCACGCACGTCGTTAAAGATGGCGAGCAATGATTGGTTGGGAAGCAACGTGCAGTCTGACATGTTTCTTGTCCACGACACAACAATTTAGGATTCAAAATCACATAATCTGAACCCTAGGGCTGCACAATATATCGAAATTATCAAAATATCGCAGATCTATATATCGTGATATGCATATCGCAACAGCTTTCAATAACTAGAGTTATGAACAAAAGACAGAGAAAATCACTCACTGCTCTCGGCTGAATAACTTTTGTAGCTTTAATAAGAATCAGGATATATTTAATTCATACAGTAAAAACTAAGCAGTGTTTTATTTTTCAGTTTGTGTTGTTAAATAACCCTAATGTAGGATAACCTGAACCCCGTGGTTTACACTGATGTTAGAATAACACTTCTTATACAGTAAAACATTGATGTTCACTGTCAGGAGTTTAGGGATGTTTTCTTCTCACAAAAAGAATGTGAAACACGTGTAGGTTATATAATTTTAAATATATTTTAAAGATAATTTAAGTTTACTTTACACACTTTAAGCATTATCGTATCGCACATCGAATATCGCATTATTTAATTATTTAGTTATCGCATATCGCATTTTTCTTCAATATTGTGCAGCGCTGGATCTCAGTGATAAAATCATGCATTCGGATGGAGATTTATAGACGGTGGAGGAGCGAGTTTTGTCACGCTGCTCATGTGGTCATTCGCATGATCGTCTGCTGTAAATAAAATGTCACATGCTTGGAATAATACCAATAAATTCGTATTTTAATTTAATGATAGAAAAATAATGTTCTATTTAATTATTTAAATCAAATTTTTAAAATAGGAAGCTAGACGTGCATACGCTATTTTATCTCGAAAGGATGATATTTTAAAAATATGGAAATTTCTTGTTACAAAAAGAATGTGGATGTAGGTTATATAATTTTAAATATATTTTAAAGATAATTTAAGTTTATTTTTCACACTTCAATAAGCATTACTGAATATCGCATTATTTATAGTTATCGCACATCGCAGTTTTCTTCAAAAATCTCCTCAAAATTCTTCAAAAAAGCTTTTTTACTCTACAGGCACAAACAGGAGTCGATGCGCTCCCGCACTGAAGCTCTGCTCTCCTCTTCATAACACACACTCTCCTCTTCATACACACACCCTCTCCTCTTCATAACACACACTCTCCTCTTCATAACACACACTCTCCTCTTCATAACACACACTCTCCTCTTCATAACACACACTCTCCTCTTCATAACACACACTCTCCTCTTCATAACACACCCTCTCCTCTTCATAACACACACTCTCCTCTTCATAACACACACTCATATACTCTCCTCTTCATAACACACACTCTCCTCTTCATAACACACACTCATATACTCTCCT